>NC_079914.1:2673946-2679273 GCF_024868665.1 Triplophysa rosa
CTGGGTAAAGAAGCGTCGATATAATAGCCGGGTACCTGCCCTACTGCAGCGTTTGGAGTGGGTAGGGGTATTTTAAAACGCTGGCCGTCCCACCCCGTACGACGCACTATCAAATTAATTGTGTTGTATTTTAACCACCCCGTACGACGCACTATCAAATGAATTGTGCTGTATTTTAACCACCCCGTACGACGCACTATCAAATGTGACATTGGTATGTAGATTTTAAAACCACCCTGCGAGATGTCTACGAATCGATCTAACTGAGGTCACATAGATAAATTTGTGCTGTATTTTAAACCACATCTTGTTAAATAAGTCTGATTACAACCGTATAGTACGACGCACTAATCAAATGAATCTGTGTGTATTTAACAACCCTTGCCCACCGAACGGACGCACTAGTCAGCCAAATGAATCGCTAGCGTTGCGGTGTTCCATTGACAGCGTGACAAGATATAATGTATAGTGCCTGTCTCAGTTATGTTCGTGCTAGGAGATTAAACGACGCATAGTACGACGCCTAATCAAGTGAATGTGGAAACGTGCTGATTGTTGCATCTTATAGGACCACATCCGTACGCGCACATATCAATGAATTGTGCTGTGATTTTTAACACACCCGTACGACGCACTATCAAATGAATTGTGCTGTATTTTAACAACCCCATACGACGCACTATCAAATGAATTGTGCTGAATTTTAACCACCATGTACGACGTACTATCAAATGAATTGTGCTGTATTTAACAACCCCATACGACGCACTATCAAATGAATTGTGCTGTATTTTAACCACCCCATACGACGCACTATCAAATGAATTGTGCTGAATTTTAACCACCATGTACGACACACTATCAAATGAATTGTGCTGTATTTTAACCACCCCATACGACGCACTATCAAATGAATTGTGCTGTATTTTAACCACCCCATACGACGCACTATCAAATGAATTGTGCTGTATTTTAACCACCCCATACGACGCACTATCAAATGAATTGTGCTGTATTTTAACCACCCCATACGACGCACTATCAAATGAATTGTGCTGTATTTTAACCACCCCATACGACGCACTATCAAATGAATTGTGCTGTATTTTAACCACCCCATACGACGCACTATCAAATGAATTGTGCTGTATTTTAACCACCCCGTACGACGCACATCAAATTAATTCTGCTGATATTTTTAACCACCCCCTGCGACGCACTATCAAATGAATTGTGCTGTATTTAACCACCCCGTGCGGCGCACTATCAAATGTATTGTGCTGTATTTTAACCACCCCGTGCGACGCACTATCAAATGAATTGTGCTGTATTTTAACCACCCCGTACGACGCACTATCAAATGAATTGTGCTGTATTTTAACCACCCCGTACGACGCACTACCAAATTAATTGTGTTGTATTTTAACCACCCCGTACGACGCACTATCAAATTAATTGTGTTGTATTTTAACCACCCCGTACGACGCACTATCAAATGAATTGTGCTGTATTTTAACCACCCCGTACGACGCACTATCAAATGATATATATATATATATATATATATATATATTATGAAGCAAATTTATCGGTCTAAAACAATTATTAAATATAATTTGTAAACTACAGCTTCTGCGACTGAAACTTCGGACGAATATCAATTCAGGTGCTGGACCAAAGACGTTTCAGACGCTTGGAGTATACCTCAGACCCCTCACATCCCCCCTCCCAGCCCCCACGGAAAAAAAAAACTCTTCGGATTTACACGATTCACATAAATGACCTATTATTGATACAAAACACCTAATTGCACCAATTAAAAAAGAAGATTAACCATAATTATGATCAAAAGATAACAAAAAATACCACCAAAGCAAACCGTCAAGATATTCCTCATATATTCCGCTGTAGAAATTTCCACGTTTGCAGATTTCTGAATAAACCAACAGCAGAAACAAATGCAGAAAATATAGCAATATTAGAAAACAAATACTTTAGTTTTTAGTGTCTTGATTTTTCAATAACTGTGCCCTCTACAGAGAAAATGCATTTTACTTCAGTTTTCTACTGTATGTGACTCATGCTCTAAAAACTAAAGGTGACTAACACTAAAACCCTTTTTTTTGTGTCAGGTGTATAAACATCTCAATACCTGAAACCATCTGTGGTAACGGATGTTTTCCAGACGAATACGTTTCTTTGGATCCTCCTGTAGACAGGATTGAATCAAATCGCAGCATTCTGTTCAGAAAGAAGGAAGAGGCGATTATCACCTTAAAGTGTGAGTTTATCTGAATGTCACTTTAAACTTCACACCTGCTCTCATTCATCATCTTATTCAATTCTTTTATCAAACCACATGTTCTGTTTTCTATCATTCAGAACTAGTTGGCCAGATGAAGATCTCACCTCTAGTCAAGCCGTCTCTGTGCCACATCTTCTCATTTATCCGGAGTTTGTCATGAAATCTGGGAAAGTCCCCACACACCAAAGCAAACAACACCACCCCGAGCGAGTACACCGTCGCCGGCTTGGCGTAGTACTCGCCCGTTTCATCAAATTCGGGGCAGATGTAGGTAATGGTGCCTTAAGAAAACAGATTAGCATGCAAAAAATGTGATGTCTCAAAAGTGAGAATAGACACTATCTGAAAATATCATCTTAGTATTTATGTAAACAGCTGTTCATAAAGGAAAGTGATCAAACATACCCATATAAAACTCTGTGTAGGGTGTTTTTTTGAGACGATCGCCAATCCCGAAGTCAATCAATTTGACCTGCAGTGTGTTTGGGTTTATGAGGAGGTTTTGCAGTATTATGTCCCTATGGACAACCCCCCGTCGGGAGCAGATTTCAGCAGCTTCGGTCGCTTGGCACAAGATATACTGGGCTATGTCCTCTGTGACGATCCGACCTTTGCTTCTCCAGAAAGTCAACACATCCATGCAGAGAGAAGGGCGCTCCAGGACCATGATATAGTGGTTCGAATGATCCTGCCAGTCCAGAAACTGGACGATCACAGGAACTTTTCCTCCCCTACAGGCAAGCATGTGAATACCAACCTCACGTGGGAGGGGCTCTGGATGACCCGGCTAGAAGAAAGACTAATTTAATCATGAACAGATTAAGTGAAAGTGAAGTGACCTATTAGTCAGATATGGTGACCCTCTGCTTTTAACCTATCCAGAGAGTAGTGAACACGCATAGCAAGTGGTGAACACACGTACACCTGGAGCAGTGGGCAGCTATCACTGCAGTAGGGGTAAGGTGCCTTGCTCAAGGGCACCTCAGTCGTTACCCTGGGAATCGAACCGGCAACCTTCTGGTCACGAGTCCGACTCTCTAACCATTAGGCCACGACTGCCCCATAAAGATTAAGGTGTCTTAACAAACAAGGATTTAGCTCAATCTCAAACAAACTTAAGTTTGTACTTAAAAATCTATGAAGATGTTTCCAATTGAATAATAACACAAGCTACTTACAATGTATATGTAATCCTCGATCATTTGCTTGGTCTTCTTAACAACTTTTACTGCCACCTGATCAACAAAAGAAAAATGGATTTGTGTAAGCATTCATCCTGAACAGAACAGAACTATAATACATTTACAACATTAAAGAGGACATAGGATATATTAAGGTTTGAAAAGAATAGGATGAGATATCAAAAAGAGGAGGACAAGACAGGATAAAAAAAGGGTAAAAATAAAACCATTAAGCCATCCTCCAGACGGGTCCCTTCATTGACGACTCCAAAATCGCCTTGACCCAGCTTTCTGCCGATCTTATACTGGCGGCCATTGATTTCTGTTTAAAGATAAATGCAACAGACATGAATCACCAAATACTAGCAATACATAACCCAAAACTATTTAACAATATTTATTAATAAGGGTGTGTAGTGCTACACAGAATCATTGTGTAAATAAAACGCTGCTATAGACCAATCAGAATCAAGGACTATGAAGTTTGTGTTGTAATTACGAAAGTAAACTACCTTCAATTCTCACTTTTGGCTCCTGATCATCCTCTCCGTCAACATTAAAGTCAGACCCAGAATCTTCTGGATCCTGAATGACATTAATGCTCTCAGAGTGGACGGGAGTTTGAAGGCTGTTGGCAGGATATTTGTCCTGAAATGAACAGTAATATAAGTGGTGTATTGAGTAAATATATGATAGTAACATATATTGACTTTCCAACTTCTAGATTCTAGAATAAACCAACAGCAAAAACAAATGCAGAAAATGTGTCATGTGTGTAAACATCTCGGTACCTGAAACCATTTGTGGTTAAGAATCTCTTCCAGATCAATACGTTTCTCTGGATCCTCCTGTAGACAGGTTTCTATCAAATCGCAGCATTCTGTTCAGAAAGAATGAAGAGGCGATTATCACCTTAAACTGTGAGTTTATCTGAATGTCACTTTAAACTTCACACCTGCTCTCATTCATCATCTTATTCGATTCTTTTATCAAACCACTTGTTCTGTTTTCTATCATTCAGAACTAGTTGGCCAGATGAAGATCTCACCTTCAGACAAGCCGTCCTTGTACCAGATCCTTTCGTTGATCGAGTACCGGTCATTACAGTTGGGAAATTTCCCGCACAGCATGGCGAACAACACCGCCCCGAGCGAGTACACCGTCGCCGGCTTGCCATGGTACTCGCCCGTTTTGAAAAATTCCGGGCAGGCGTAGTCTCTTGTGCCTGAAGAAAACAGATTTCATGTCATTTAATTGTTTACGTTTCCACAGTATTTTGTAGCCTCTAAAAGTGAGCCTAGCACTGAATCTGAATGCCATCATCTTATTTACACAAATGTAAATGATGTGTCTGAAATGATAAAACATACCCATAAACGTCTTATAAATTGACGTTTTAAGTAAATCGCTGCACCCAAAGTTGATGAGTTTGACAAATAGGGTGTCATTTGTTATGAGGAGGTTCTCCATTTTGATATTATGATGGAAAACTCCCCGTTGGCAGCACATGTAAGCAGCCATGGTTGCCTGCCACATGATGTCTTTGGCTAAGTCCTCTTTGAGTTTTCCCCCTTTGCTCGAAGTAAAATCAAGCAAATCCATGCAGGGAGAAGGGTACTCTAAGACCATGACGTAGTGGTCTGGAAACAGTTGCCAGTCCAAGAGCCGGACGATCTCAGGAGCGAATTTTCCCTCACAGGCAAGCTTGTGAAGAGCCACCTCACGTGGAAGGGGCTCAGGATAATCCGGCTAGAAGAAAGACAACAGCATGATTGCATACAGTTGGCTTCTCAAACACAGATCTTTCTCCGTGTTGGAAAATTTGAAGACAATAGAATTTT
>NC_079914.1:2679373-2840068 GCF_024868665.1 Triplophysa rosa
TTCAGATTGAAACTGAATTCTCTTGCGCTGCTTTATCTCTTTATGATATTGCGATGCATCGTGAATTTTTATGTCACAACTTTTAATTCTAGCTTTATTTAGGCAAACTTACATCTGTATTCTGTATCAAGTAAAAATATTGTATTGTGGTCAACAGTACTGGCATAGACCTGTTTTTTTCCAATGATATATCTTCATAATCAAAGCATAAGTGAAGAATTATGCATATATATACAGTATATATATACAGTATATATATATATATATATATATATACAGTATATATATATATATATATTACTAAATGACATCTTTAACTGTAATAAATGTCATGTTACTAGAAAAAACACACACTGACTTCTGATTTTTGGCCATTTGGGGTCGTATTGTATAGTATTGTGCACCACTGTTTTTGTTAGGACTACACCACTGATGTAATTCATGAATAACACTTCTATGCTATAATGTTAAAACTGGATTGTCAGAAAAACAAAACGATGAGGTTGTTGGTAGGTCGATTTTAAAAAGACATTATGAACACCCCTGGATGGCACAATCCACTGATCAAATTCACTCCTCAGGTTCTTTACCTACTGCTCAGAAGCATTTTGTCTGCCTGGCTAGCTGAAGCATTTTGTCTGCCTAGCTAGCTGTCATGAATGGTGGGTGGTGAGAGACACGGAGACAAGGACAGAGGACCCAAGTGCAGACAGCGGGTAAGGGGTTAACACAAACTTTAATAAATAATAAGCAACAAAACAAAGACCCACGTGGGGGTAAAGTAACAAACATGGAAACAGGAACAAGACTAACTAAACTAACAGGACTAGACTAAAACACATCACAACTACAAAATAAACTAAACTAACTCAAAGACAGGAACTCACCACATTACACAAACACGACACAGTACAATGAACCAGCACGAGACAGAAGACACAAGGGCATTATAAAGGGGATAAATCAAGAGGGGACAGGTGCAGGACATGAACTAATTAACAAACAATAACGAGGAGACGAAAGGGCGGGAACAGAGACGCCACACCGGAGAGAGGGAGTATATGGAATACCAAAACTGACTCTCTCCACATAAAACAAGAGGTTCTATCATGGTTCTGCCACTAGGTCAAGAAAAGCAAGACAAGGTGGGGCAGAACCATGACAGCTAGCAGTAGCTGTAGTGAACTTGCTGTGTATGCTTGAACTGGACTGGTAACTGTTTGTTAACAAAGGACTATTGAACTTCCTGCACTGCTTTTAAGGTAACTGTTGTTTAAGTAGCTGTTGTTAGCACCTAGCAATCTAGCTTGAGTTACTTTTCACCTATCACTTTTAGTCACTTTGAAGCCCTGAGCTGTTAATTGAGTAAGTGGGCTCAACTGTAGGGATGGGTATGTTAAGATTTTATTGATATCGATAAGTACTTATCAATACTGTTATCGATACTACACTCTATAATTTGATGCAAAAACACATGATGTGAAAAGATGTTAAACATTTTAAGTTTCTATTACAGCTGAGCTTTAGAACTGCAGTTTACAAATGCTTCTGAGCAAACAGAAAATGCCACATAACAAAACGTGTGTGTGTTCCTTAACATACCACTTACGGCACTTAGCATGTGCATCGGAGCACATCATAATGTAATTCAACATATTTACATTACATCACTATGGTTATTTGGCTGGTAAACCGTATTTCTTTTTTCCTTTCTGGTTTTAGGTCTACATAAATTTAAGTACTATTTTCAAAGCAAGTAATATTTTTTTATAATTTTACTAGCACATTTACTTCAATTTATTAAAGTAAGTAAATATATCCTGTTGCTGAATTATTAAAAACAATGTTAGAACTTGTTCTCAAATTAAGGACTTTTATTTTGACGGGTTGCCGCAAAGGGGTGTTTGATGGAAGCTTCCTCGCTGTGAAACGCGGACGCTGAAGCTTCACAAGCGCAACCATGCCACTCTTTCACTCATAAACACGCAAAACAAGCAGATTACAAATACATCGCGGAAATCATATGGCCCTAGATATCACACATACGTCAAGCAAACTTCGGCCATTCGGACATCATTCAGGGATGTAAAATTACAGGCAGCAGCCTCTAATTCACCATTTAACACCCGAATACACAGAGATAAAACAACGCAAGTATTGATAACAGTATCGCTTGTCATGAAGCTTATCGATACTCTAGTATCGACCCAATTATGTACCGGTCCAAAAAAGTACCGGTTCTTGGTACCCATGCCTACTCAGCTGTGAAGCAATCACTGACCCATTAAGCAATCAGGGAGCCTGCATTATATTAGCACTAATTTCTGACGCAGCAGCCCTCCTCTGAAGACCGACGAGGTAATGACCTGCAATTCTTACTGCGCAACTCCACAGAGCAAAGGCACCAGCAAGGCACGCCATGTTAAGCTTTAATCTCATTTTTCGGTCCTTTACTTTCCTACTATCTATTGTTTTGCTACTAACATGTTTCCAGTACATTCAGACTGTCCACCGTAGACTAGGGCTGTAGTCAAGTCCACCATTGTCGAGTCCAAGACAAGTCCAAGACCAGGACTAGTCGAGACCGAGTCAAGTCCGAGTCCAAAGAGGTTCGAGTCCATGTCAAGTCCAGAGAGGTTCGAGTCCAAGTCAAGACCGAGTCCAATTGAGACAGTCAAGACAGAGACAGAAAAAAATCATGACTACAAGACCACATACTTAACTATTGATAATTTATGTGATGCAAGAGACAGCATATCTTCTATTCTAAGATAATCATTTTCATTATTGTTTGTAATGATCAAAAAGCAGATAAAATAAGGTCATTTTATTTTTACTATATAGGTATAGCACTAAAGTCACAAAGCCGAAGTGTAACGGTTTATTACTTTTTTAAGGAACTTTTTTATCAGCCCTCCTAACAGCCAGGTTGTGCAACAATGAACACTTTTGTGCGTGCGCGCGTGCGTGCGTGTGCGGGCCTGCCCGTGCACGTGCGTGTTCAATAGAGGAGCCGCTAGAAAGAGCAGAGGCTCCACGGCTCGTTTATAAGGACGTTTATAAGCACGTAGGTGCCCATCCTTAAATAATATGTTCATCACAATTACAATAAAAATACGATCATTCTTATTTTTAAGCCCTACTTTCCAAACTTTCTAAAATACTCAAATGCAATGCTAACTCTGAAACATGGCATTAAGTTACCTCTCTTTGTGATGCCTTTGCAGGTGTCTTACGAAATTGGATGTTGTCCCAAAAATGCATTGTGTTGTCATCTATCACCCTCCAGGTCAACTGGGAAACTTCTTAGAAGAGCTTGACACGCTGTTGTCCTCTATCCCTGAAGACGGCACTCTACTGGTAATGCTAGGTGACTTCAACATCCACCTAGACAAACCACAAGCAGCCGACTTCGTAGCTCTCCTCTCCTCGTTTGACCTTCACAGGGCCAACACCCCTCCCACCCACAGAGGAGGACAACAGCTAGATCTTGTTCTGACTCGTAACTGCACCGCAAATAATATTCTAGTTACTCCCCTGCATGTCTCTGACCAATACTTTATAAAGTTCACTGTTACACTCCCTGTAATCTCACTTCCCCCTAACCCTGTTTCTTTCCATCGTAATCTTCGTTCCCGCTCTCCCACCTGCTTTTCACCAATGGTGTCTTCCTCCCTACCCACCACAACCCTTTACTCATCTCTCAACGCTGAGGAAGCCACTGATAGTCGCTGTACAACCTTAATATCCTGTCTTGACAGTGTCTGCCCTCTTACTTCTAGGCCTGCATATGCTAAACCCTCTTGACCCTGGCTTTCTGAGACATTTCGCGACCATTGGACAAAGCTAATGGCTGCCGAGAGGAAGTGGCGCAAGTCTAAAGACCCTGCTGATCTCTCAAAGTATCAACATCTTCTTAACTCCTTCGCTACTGACATATCCACAGCCAACACAAAGTACTTTCTAACCCGCGTCAACTTTTCTCAACTTTCTCCTCTCTTCTCTGTCCCCCTCCACCTCCCGCCAATACCTCACTGACTGCTGATGACTTTGCCAACTTCTTCACTGATAAAGTGGAGACCATCAGCAGGCAATTCTCTACTCAATGCATCCCTGATCTCTCTCTTACCCCTTGCTATCCTCAACTCCCTTCTTTCTCTCCCCTCTTGGAGATTGACGTCTCAAATTCACCTTTCCACTCGGTCTACTACATGTCCCCTTGACCTGATCCCTTCTCACCTCCTACAGGCTATCTCCCCGTCTCTACTGCCTCAACTCACACACAATATAAACACCTCCATCACCACTGGTACTGTCCCCACCTCATTTAAACAAGCCCTGGTAACACCTTTACTCAAGAAAACAACACTCGACCCCTCAGTGATCAGCAACTACAGACCAATCTCACTCCTACCTTTCCTTTCCAAGGCCCTGGAAAGGGTAGCATTTAACCAACTCTCCTATCTCTCACAGCAAGACCTTCTGGACAGTCAACAATCCGGCTTCAAGAAAGGACATTCTACGGAGACCGCTCTCCTGTCTGTCGTTGAAAACATACGGCAGGCAAGGGCTAAATCCTTGTCATCTGCCGTTATTCTGCTTGATCTCACTGCTGCATTTGACACTGTGAACCACCAGATCCTGCTGTCCACTCTCTCCAAACTGGGCATCTCTGGAAAGGCACTCAACTGGTTTGATTCTTATCTCACAGACAGATCCTTTAAGGTATCCTGGAGAGGCGAGACATCCAGATCTAACCAGCTGACAACTGGAGTTCCTCAAGGATCAGTTCTTGCTCCTCTCCTCTTTTCTATATATACCACCTCCCTGGGTCCAATTATTAAGGCACATGGGTTCTCATACCATTTTTATGCAGATGACACGCAGCTTTATTTCTCTTTTCAGCCAGATGACCCCACCATCTCTGCCCGTGTCTCTACCTGCCTTCTGGACATCTCTTATTGTGAGCAGTAGAGCGCCTACTTGCTATCCTGCACTATAGTGCACAGTAATTGCAGAGTGTCTGCACCCTTGAAACTTGTGCCAAAACCTATTTCTATCCATTTTCTTACAGGAGCTGAGTGCTGGAGGCGGGGCGGAGTTTGGGGTGTTGGTGTTCTCCCATGAGTACTGTGGTGTGTTGGTGTGTGTGTGCGTGTGAGCGTGTGTACCCCGGTGTAACCAGTGTGAGGTGTGGTGTGGCCTATTGTGTCCCTAGTCCCTGTGGGCGTGCCTCAGCTCCTGTTCCTTTTTTTTGGTTTGTTTAGAAGGGTTTGTTGGCCCAGGCTGCTTACTGTGGTATTTTCTCATCCTAGTTATTTTTTGTTGTTTATCCTTTATATTTCTTTATTTTCGGTGATTGATGTTGTGTCAGAATCTTTTAAATAAAAGTATATATATATTTCTACGCTCACGTCTCCTGCCGCTTCCTGAAGTGAATTTGTGTGCTTAAGGTATAAGAATACTTTCTCGTCCCTGGCGAGTATCCAGGGTGGCGTAGTCACTTTCTATTCCGTGGTCAGTTGGCGTCACGTCACAGTAAGTCGCTTTGGATAAAAGCTTCTGCCAAATGCGTAAATGTAAATTTTTGCAATAAGTAGTCCAGACTTGATGGATCGTGATGGGACAACTTATCAGAAAAAGACAAGATAATTTCTGGGAATGGTGAATTACTATCAGCACTTTGTTCCAAATTAGTCTGCCATAGCCAGGCCTTTCTTTAATCTTCTGAAGGGTCAGAAGGCTAGAGTGAAGAATCTGAAAAAGCTGAATCATGTCCAGCAGAATAGGAAACTAAAGCCCAGCGACTGGACACAAGCGCAGGATCAGGCTGTCGAAAGGTTGAAAATATTGTTGGTCGAGAGTGTTGTCCTATGCCCATCCAGATTTTAACCGCGTTTTCATACTGGCATACCGGATGCCTCCTTAGATGGTATTTGAGCTGTGCTTTCGCAGATTCCGGAAGGGGAGACAAAAGGCAGGCCTGTAGCTTTCGCCGGTAAGTCGCTTTCTCGAATAACAAAAGTATTCAGTCACAAAGTATTAGTCTTGCAAGGCAGCACTTCTTTTGGCTTACATGGATCAGACTCTGAGAGAATATGTGCGTCGATGCCACCGCTGTACTGTAAGCAAAACATCAGATCATTGTGGTAGAGCTCTCCTGGAGAGCATTTCGACAAGTAGAACATTAAGCTCGTCTGTGTAAACTTCTGGTCAGCAGAGGACTCCAGTAATAAGTCCGTAGACTTATTACTGGAGTTATTACTCTTATTGGTAACTGATCATTTTACAAGGCTGGGTCTGCAAAACAAGTTGCCAGGGTCTTATAGGACAGATATTTTTGCGTTTATGGCCTACCAGAAAGAGTCCATAGAGACCAGGGTCCAAGTTTTGAAAGTAAATTTATCCGTGAAGTCCTAAGGGTCTCTGGGGTGAAAAAGTCGTGCACAGCACTGTATCACCCTATGGGTAATAGCAGAGTGGAACACTTTAACAGGACACTTGTCACCAGATGTTAAAAGGGACTGGCCTAGACGATTGCACACATTGACATTTCTGTATAACTGCACTGTCCATGAGACAACGGGTTATGCCCCTTTTTACCTGATGTTCGGGCGTGTGCCGCATCTGCCCATCGACGTTCTTTTTCATTCAGTTTTGAACGATTCAGCTGTAACCTGCTGCGACAAGTTTGTGACTACTTTGGTTAAAGACCTGCAAGAGGCATTGGTGATCATGCGAGAACATGCAACGAAAGCGCAGAAAAGACAGGCAGAGTTGTACAATCGTAGGGTGAAAGGAATTGGCATTCACATAGGTGATCAAGTGCTCCTGGCAAATAAAACTGAAAGAGGTAAAAAGAAAGTCGCTGACAGGTGGGAGTCGACAGTTTATACTGTTGTCGACTGTAAGCCAGACACTCACACTTATAGGATCCGTAATCGTATCACAGGTCAGGAAAAAGTTATGTTGGTGAATTTCTTACCAGTGAACATGGAGACTTCCCTGTCTGATCAACTTTCTGATGTGTCCCACTATTGGCGGAGGATGTCTTCAGTCCTGTCATTGTGTGCAATAGAGGATGAGTCTTTATGAGGTTATGCAGCGTCCAAGCAAGAGTAGGATAGCAATGTCGCAATGCATGGTTCAGTGATGTCGAGAGACAAACCTTTATCCGCATGTGACAGTGTTGACGTTGACTGTGAGAGTGATTCTGTGTCTATCCAGAAATCTGATAACAGGGACAGAACGCTGAGTTGGGTTTTGGAGTTGCCTGAAAGATGCACCCAAGATGAGTCTGACCAAACTCTAAGTGGAGTTTTAACAGATCTTTCAAATAAGTTCACTCCAGCTGCACCAGGAAGTCACACATCTGAGTTGTCAAGAGATACAAGACTCTCTGTTTCTGGTGAAAATGCAAGTGGTAGTTCAGATTCTCATGAAGCAGATTCTGAGACAGTCCTGTCTGTCCAGCCACACTCAAGTGCACCTGTCAATTGAGTACCTGTAGCTGACACTGTGATTGTACCACAAAGTTCTGGCTCAGTCACACTAGTCAGGTCACGTTTTGGTCACATCATTAGACCTGTTGAAAGATTAATACACGTTATGCCAGCACAGGCCGTAATTCAGGCCACAAAACAAAATGTTCAGGCTGTTTGTAAGTGCTTAGGGCTTTCTCTGTTTAGAGGTCATTTGGTTGCATAACTCTTATTATTTTACTCACAAATTTGTTTTATAAGTTTGTTTCAAATCTGAAAACAGTAGTTCAAAAAGCACGTACCTGATTACAAGGGTGCCTTCATATCTTGGTGGGATCCTACATATTTTCTTCTTTTTTTGGTTGGGAACTAAGTTGAGTATGGAAGGATATTTTAGAATGTTTTACTGGCAGTTGCTGGTGGGAGAGCTTAGCGCTACTCTCTCATCGCTTCATCCCTAAGGGATAAGTGTATTTTTGACTATCCTTTAAAAGGAAATCCTTTCTTACTGTGAAGTATATTACCTGTACTGTGATCCTACGTTATTCAGTGGGGGTGGATGTAACAGTGTTAAAAAGAACATTTAATTTAAATAGTTGTGTGAATTTCATAAAATTATGCATTTGGTTGTATTCATTGATGTTTGAAGGCCCCCCTCCAGTGGCTGTTAATGGTACTGCAGACATTGTATTTAGTCCCTCCTCTCTTGCCGTACAGCCGCAATTTCTAGTGCCGCTGCTGCGGGTATGTCTGGTTTTACACACTCTAACTCATCAACAAATTAATTGTTAAAATCATAGTGTGGCGAGGGGGGCGTGGTGTAGCGAGGGATGCGGCAGGAGAGAGAGCCAGGAGACGAGCGGTAAGTGAGTGGAGTAATTGCAAACAGCCAACACCTGTCTCTCGTTCCAGTAAGGGCGCGGGGAGACAATATAAACACCCGAGGAAGGCACAATGGGGAGAGAGAGACGGACTCGACACGGACTGCCACATACCCAAACCTCTCAGTCAGGAAAGGAGGACTTTTGCTGGATTCTGAGGGTCGCAAGCCAGGCTGAAGGAAAAGCCGTGGATTTATGTGCTGTTTACTTTGATTACTATTTTGTGTCTCTTGTATGCAGATTTTATTGTCTGTAATCATTTATGTGCTTCAAGTGCTTATAGTGTAAAAGCCAATTTAAGTCAAGAAGTCTGATTTTAAAGTTGCAAAGGTTCAGCACCAACTGCTTTTGCAGCTTGGTTTCAATGCAATTTGTTTGAATTCTGTCATACTGATTACAGTAGTTTTTCTTAGCACAACAGTAGAAGTACAGTAGGTGTAACATCAGGTGTGTACCTGGCAAGTGCCCTTTCCACCCTCCAGGAATCCAGAACAGAACATAGAGCCAGTGATAGAGTTTGGGTATGAATTGTCACAGTCACGGTCAGAGAGGATTGGAGTCTCCAGGCACTGCAGCTAATCAGAATCAACAGCTGAAAAGAAAATGATCAAACAAGGAGCTTCAATAGATACCTGCGTGTGTAACAGTTATGAAAGAACTTAACACCAAAAACTTCTTTGATTTGGTTAACGTTCCACAAATTTTCTCTGTCTACAGCCAGAGATATGATAGAATAAGCTCCGGCTCTGCCTGCGACCCTACATAGGAGAAGATGTGTGGAAAATGAATGGATGACATTTTGTCAGCTTTGTGAGATCTGGAAAAGGAGTTCGCGTACGTTTTTGCAGTGGAGAGCTACCAAAGACTCTAAAAAGAGTAAAAGCAGATTAAGGAGGTACTTACATTGGTTCATGGTGATTCCCCAGCCAGAAACATTGCACATGGTACCAGGAGCAACACAACTCTTGGGCAAGTTCACAAGCTTCACATACTCATTGAGGACAGCAGGTTTGCTCAGTTTGATCAGCATGATGTCATTGTCAAGGGTGGCCGAATCATACTGAGGATGAGCGATGACACGTTCAGAACGAATGGACTTCTCGTCTCTTCATCAGCCGCGATGTCTTGCTCTCCTAGACGGACCTCAATTTCTCTAAAACAAAATTTTGTGATTAGCTTTGAATCACAGACAAGGTTAAAGGAAACATTAAAGCTGTCACTTAGGAGCTGTAGCAGTGGGCAGCGGACATAACCCAGCTGTCACTGATCAGAGATCCACTGCATAGGTGAGTGTCAGTCTTCAATAACACTTGCCAGGGCTGAGAATGTGGTTTGCATTCACTTCCATTGACAATCAGGAACTCATGCAGCTCCGAGGAGCACAAGGAAAACCAGAAGTCTCATATCTGCGTGAAGATCCTGTTCAATAATGATCTAAGATGTCACTCCTCTTATTTATACAGAACAGAGGAGGCTCAGTTATGTATATTTTTACAAAAAGGTCAGATCTAAAAAACTGAATAAATGAAGGAAAGGGTTTTTCTGCATTCAAAAATATTGTTAGTATTGTTAATTGCCGGGTGGACGGACTGGATGCCGGCGGCTATGGCTGGGCAGCGCTCTCTGGCTCTCTCTCTGGTGGTCCAAAAACGCCTCTCTCCACATTAAACATGAGGTTCTGTCATGATTCCCGTCAGAATGCATGACACAGTTGCAGCACCCCTTTAAAAATGTCACGGTTAATTAATCTTAAAGGCTCCGTTACATCGCATGTTTCTGTTGCACGGAACAGAACTGTTGCAACTTGCACAAACTGAAAACAAAGTTACACCAGCAGTGCACCAGCTTAAAGAGCCGTGCTTATCAGAGACACAGAGGCCACGACACACACTAGATTAACTATGGCAGAGAGACCAAACAGCCAATCTTACATGTACATTCACAATCAAGGCCGTAGCGGTGACAGTTGGGCTTTCAGTGCACCGTAAACAAACAAAGTGGCATGTCATTAACGGAGTCGCGCACCAGACAAGAAGCGTCGCGTCGAGGACAGCTGACAGGATGAGTACATTCTGTATGCACAAGCTCAAATTCAAAGTCTACTCCTGATGCAAGTTGAACCAATTTAACTTATTTTATATTATTATTTAGCGAATAGGCTCTATATCACGTTAGTTTGCTGTAAACGAAAACAATGGGGAAACAAAAAGCATGTGATCCATACGCGCTGGCTCTTAAAGGGACAGCAGCATAATAAATATATCTGTTTTAATGCTCATCAAACAACAAAAAATGAAGACAGAACAGACTCACTGCTCCTGACTGATCAACTTTAATAACTTTAATTTGATCCATATTTCAGTATACTGTGAAGACTATGAAATGTTATTTTACATTTGACTCCTTTATTCAGTTTAGACCAGCCTGAAACACCTAAAAAGCATTGTTAATATTATTTGTGTGTTTGCTTTATTAAATTTATTTGTGCTATTGCTCATAAATAATAAATCCTATGTTCTAATTTTATTACTAACTTATAGAATATTATTATTATTAGAGTTGGGCTAATAGTTTTATGGTATTATGAGCTTATTCATTAAGATTGCATAGGTAAAAAATCAAACTAATAACTTAACATTATTATTTATTTATTACTTTTTGTGGCGGGCAAGTACAATTTTTGTCAGGGCCAGTAAATATGTAGAAATTAATGTATGCATAATAATCTTCATAATCGTGCAACCGTGATTATTCCTCAGACTATAATCGTACCAACAAAATCTATAATCGTTGCATCCCTAGTGATGTCATGCATTGCCGAACTGAATTGTGGGTCGGCTAGCACTGCGTCACTGGCGTTGCTCACGGCAGAAGTTGAAAATTTCTCAACTTCCAATTTTGTTGTTCCATGGGGTATTTGAACCATTCTTAGTCTAGACCCTCACCTGAAACCACTTTGCCATGGGAGGCCTTACCAGGAGCACAAGGCTCCGGACAACTCAGCCCTCAGGTTCACAGGGTCAACCAAACCTCTCCACCACGATAAGGTGATGGTTCCCGGAGAGGAACCCAATATTTTGTTAATCCAAATGAACTTCTTCAATTAAATAAATTGTAAAAAGTGTAAAACCTTTAAATAATTAAACGTGTTAACTGAACAAGTTACGAATTAGAGCTTTACGACGCACTATCAAATGAAATGTGCTGAATTTTAACAACCCTGTACGACGCACTATCAAATGAATTGTGCTGTATTTTAACAACCCCATACGGTCTTTTGCACGCTGACCCGTTTATCATTATATGCTGTAACATTAAGATTTGTACCCAAGAAATGAATAAAGTAGTCAAACCTGTTTATTAGGAGGGGCAACCCAATNACGCACTATCAAATGAATTGTGCTGAATTTTAACCACCATGTACGACGTACTATCAAATGAATTGTGCTGTATTTAACAACCCCATACGACGCACTATCAAATGAATTGTGCTGTATTTTAACCACCCCATACGACGCACTATCAAATGAATTGTGCTGAATTTTAACCACCATGTACGACACACTATCAAATGAATTGTGCTGTATTTTAACCACCCCATACGACGCACTATCAAATGAATTGTGCTGTATTTTAACCACCCCATACGACGCACTATCAAATGAATTGTGCTGTATTTTAACCACCCCATACGACGCACTATCAAATGAATTGTGCTGTATTTTAACCACCCCATACGACGCACTATCAAATGAATTGTGCTGTATTTTAACCACCCCATACGACGCACTATCAAATGAATTGTGCTGTATTTTAACCACCCCATACGACGCACTATCAAATGAATTGTGCTGTATTTTAACCACCCCGTACGACGCACATCAAATTAATTCTGCTGAACTTTAACCACCATGTAGACCACTATCAAATAATTGTGCTGTATTTAACACCCCTACGACGCACTATCAAATGAATTGTGCTGTATTTTAAACCCCTACGACCATATCAATTGTGCTGATTTACCCCTACGACGCACTATCAAATGAAATGTGCTGAATTTTAACAACCCTGTACGACGCACTATCAAATGAATTGTGCTGTATTTTAACAACCCCATACGACGCACTATCAAATGAATTGTGCTGAATTTTAACCACCATGTACGACGTACTATCAAATGAATTGTGCTGTATTTAACAACCCCATACGACGCACTATCAAATGAATTGTGCTGTATTTTAACCACCCCATACGACGCACTATCAAATGAATTGTGCTGATTTTAACCACCAGTACGACCACTATCAAATGAATTGTGCTGTATTTTAACCACCCCATACGACGCACTATCAAATGAATGTGCTGTATTTAACCACCCTACGACGCACTATCAAATGAATTGTGCTGTATTTTAACAACCCCATACGACGCACTATCAAATGAATTGTGCTGATTTTTAACCACCATGACGACGACTATCAAATGAATTGTGCTGTATTTAACCAACCCCATACGACGCACTATCAAATAATTGTGCGTATTTTAACACCCCATACGACGCACTATCAAATGAATATGTGCTGATTTAACCACCATACGACACATCAAATGATTTGCTGTATTTAACCACCCCATACGACGCACTATCAAATGAATTGTGCTGTATTTTAACCACCCCATACGACGCACTATCAAATGAATTGTGCTGTATTTTAACCACCCCATACGACGCACTATCAAATGAATTGTGCTGTATTTTAACCACCCCATACGACGCACTATCAAATGAATTGTGCTGTATTTTAACCACCCCATACGACGCACTATCAAATGAATTGTGCTGTATTTTAACCACCCCATACGACGCACTATCAAATGAATTGTGCTGTATTTTAACCACCCCGTACGACGCACATCAAATTAATTCTGCTATATTTTAACCACCCCCTGCGACGCACTATCAAATGAATTGTGCTGTATTTTAACCACCCCGTGCGGCGCACTATCAAATGTATTGTGCTGTATTTTAACCACCCCGTGCGACGCACTATCAAATGAATTGTGCTGTATTTTAACCACCCCGTACGACGCACTATCAAATGAATTGTGCTGTATTTTAACCACCCCGTACGACGCACTACCAAATTAATTGTGTTGTATTTTAACCACCCCGTACGACGCACTATCAAATTAATTGTGTTGTATTTTAACCACCCCAGTACGACGCACTATCAAATGAATTGTGCTGTATTTTAACCACCGTACGACGCACTATCAAATTAATTCTGCTATATTTTAACCACCCCCTGCGACGCACTATCAAATGAATTGTGCTGTATTTAACCACCCCGTGCGGCGCACTATCAAATGTATTGTGCTGTATTTTAACCACCCCGTGCGACGCACTATCAAATGAATTGTGCTGTATTACTTTTGGCAATATAGTGTATATAAAACCAAGTGTCTTTTGTGATTTAGATATATATCTATTCCCGGGTGTTCATGATTTACTGGACAAGGATAAGTAGTTTTTTTATCCCAAAATAATGTAGATAATATAGATGATGTAAAATAATATAAATAAACAATAACTACATCACATGTATAAAACTGTATGGGGAGCCTATTGTTCAAATAGAAAAAACTGTTGTGATGTTGAATCAAAACAAGAAATATCATGATTGTAAGGTTTATTTATTTTTTTATCTTATTGTAACGCTTTAGGCCCCCTGGATTGAGAACGACTGATCTAACATAGGCCTACTGCTTTCATTTCATAATTGTTTTATTGTATTATGATTCTTTATTTGTTAACACATTTAATGTTAGTATGAAATACTAGAGTCACCTCATAAAGTTGTTAAACTGTTAAAAGTGATTGAGGTGCAATGACAAGGTAAATGAAAAAGTTTTGCACTTGTTTTAAATAACGCTGCTAATCTGAATAAAAATCAGATGGTACAGGCTACTACGGTACTTTATTGACACCAATATGAAACCAAATACAATGTGGATAACGTACAAATACACATACTGTGTAAAGTAACTTCACATTCCAAACATGCAGTACAGTTTTCTGAGTCCTTGTTGGGTCTTTCAGTATTGCTCAGAGAAGCAGGATGCAGTAAATTTTCCTTTGAATCATGCGGTTTCTGCCTTTGCTTTAACAAAGAACAGCTATTAATTTTCTAAATGCATATGAGATCATTATGTGACAGAAAGTAAGATGTGTATGACTATTATATGACAGAAGAAGGGATGCATTAAGGGTATAGAAAAGTGGTAAACATTTTTCTAATATGGTAAAGTAGAATACAATTGAATAAGATGTCTTTGCCTTGAAGGTTAGAAAGACATAAGTGAGATAAACCCATCCCTTCTTTGTCACTTGGAGTTTCTGTGACTGTTGACCTTTAATGTGCGAGATATGTACATCCAGCCGATTGTAACGTTAACCCCGCTTTTAAAAAGATTGGAAAACCTTGCAATATGCTGGAGGTCTTTCGCGTGCTCATTGCTTTCCTCTGTGCCTGTGTGATTCCACCACCTCGATGCTCATACAGAGTTTAAAACATCTCCGACAAACGGCACAGTTTGCCTCGTAGACATTTCCAGGCACCGGCTTTAACCACCACGAGAACAATCATCATTCTAGCCATTTTTATAAAGCTTGCATTTAAACAATTTAGCTAGGATGCAGTTAACTAGCTGTCTGCTACTTCAACCTGTATTCTGCGACCTCAGTTCTCTCTGAGTCGTGACGATGCAGTAATATTGCGGGGAGAAAAATCTTAGGACTGTCAGACTGAAAGATTTTTTGCGGAAATGAGACAAATATTTAAGACCCGTAGAATCTAAATTGAATACTTTTTAAGACATTTAAAGGCCAGGTTTACAATGCCTGACACACTAACAACTGAGGTCTGCTGTATTATAACCTCCCCATCATCATTAAAGTCAGAGCCAGCATCATCTGAATTCTCAATGACATCATCACGTGGACGGGAGTCTGGAGGCCATCTGCGGGATCTTCCTGCTAAAATAAACAGTAATATAAGTGCTGTATTGTCTAAATATATGATAAACTTTCCAACTTCCAGGTTTCAGATTAAACCAACAACAAAAAACAAATGCAGAAAATGTGTCTGGTGAATAAACATGTCAGTACCTGAAACCACTTGTGTTCAAGGATCTCATCCAGATCAATACGATCATCTGGATCCTCTTGCAGACAGGCTTCAATCAAATCACAGCATTCTGTTCAGAAAGACAGAAGAGACGATTATTACTGTCATGGTTCTGCCACAAGACCAAGAAAAAGATGACAAGATGAGGCAGAGCCATGACAGAACCTCATGTTTCACGTAGAGGGAGGTAATTTTGGCCCTTATGGCTCGCCATACTCCCTCCGGTCTCGTCTCTGTTCCCACCTTCTTGTCTCCTCATTATTGATCGTTATTGTTTCATGCCCGTCAGCTGTTCCCTCTTGATTTGTTCCCTTATATAATGCCCTTGTGTTTTCTGTCTTGTGTCGGTTCATTTTGCCTTGTTTGCCCGTCGTCACCCTCCCGGTCTGTATTGCTGTGTTGTCCAGTTTAGTTAGTTGTAGTTTATGTCTAGTATTGTATTTAGTCTTGTCTCGTTTAGAGTAGTTAGTCTATGTTCCTGTTTACTTCTTGTTATTACCCTTGCTGTTTTGTTGTGTTACCCCCTCGTGGGCTTTTGTTTCATGTTTTGTATTTTATAATTAAAGTCTGTTTGTTAATCCCTTACCCGCTGTCTGCACTTGGGTCCTCTGTCCATGTTTCCCCCAGCGTTCCCTGTCAATTACCTTAATCTGTGAGTTTATCTGAATGTCACTTTAAACTCTCATTCATCATCTTATTCAATTATTTTATCAAAGTACTTGTTCTGTTTTCTATCATTCAGAACTACAGTTGGTCTGATGAAGTTCTCACCTTCTGTCAAGCAGTCTTTACTCCATGACTTCTCGTTGATCGGGTGCAGGTCAAAATGGGTGGGAAATTTCCCGCACACCATGGCGAATAGCAGCACGCCCAGCGAGTACACCGTCGCCAGCTTTCCATAGCACTCGTCCCATTCAAAGTATTCAGGGCACATGTAGATCCTTGTGCCAAAAGAAAACAGATTAACGTGTGAAAAAATGTGTTGTCTCAAAAGTGAGCAGAAGAACTATCAGAAAATATCTGAAAATCATCATCTTAGTTTTTAAACATACCCATATACTCCTTGTAAGCTGATCTCTTAAGCAGATCGCCGCACCCGAAGTCAATCATTTTGACCTCCAGCGTGTCCGGGTTAATCAGGAGGTTTTCCAGTTTTATGTCTCTGTGGAAAACAAGATTTGCAGCAGATTTCAGCCGCATAAATCGCTTTCCCAATGATATCCTGCGTGATGTTCTCTGTCACGCTGCCTCCATTGTTATTCACGAAACAGGTCACATCCATGAAGGGAAAGGGGCGCTCCAGGACCATGATAAAGTGGCCCGAATAGTCCTGCCAGTCCAGAAACTGGACGATTACAGGATCATGTTCTCCCTCACAGACAAGCATATGAAGACCGACCTCTCGTGGTAGAGGCCCAGGATGACCCGGCTAGAAGAAAAACAATTGTTTGTCACGAATAGATGAAGGTGTTTAACCAACAAGGATTTAGCTCAGTCTCAAACAAACTATGAAGGTGTTTTCAATTGAATAATAACACAATCTACTTACAATGTTGATATAATCCTCGGTCTTCTTGACCAATTTCACTGCCACCTGATCAACAAAACCAAAAACTGGATTTGTGTAAACATTCCTCCTGAACAGAACTGTGCTATAATACATTTACAACAGTAAAGAGCAAGTTTGGTCAGGTTTCAATAGATCAAGCACTGAAGTCCTGAACACTGCATACATTAAGGTTTAAAAAGAAGATGAGCACAAGACAGAGAAAAATATCAAAAAACTAATCCACCCTGCAGACACTTCATAGACGGCTCCAAAACCGCCTTCACCCAGCTTTCTGCCGATCTCATACTGCCGGCAATTAATTTGTATTAAAAGAGAAATGCAGCAGACATGAATCACCAAACATTAGCAATACTTCACCTAAAACTATTTAACAATATTTGTTAAACATGTAAAATACTTTAAAGTGTTGTTACACAGAATCATTGTGTGAATAAAACACAGCTATTGACCAATCAGAATCAAGGAGTGAATCTATATCAGTCTTATACGTTGTGTTATGTTGGGAATTATGAAAGTAAACTCACCTGCAATTCTCACACTGGGCTTCTGATCATCCTCTTTGTCCTCATTAAAGTGGATGTGAGTCTGGAGGCCGTCAGCAGGATATTGTCCTGAAATAAATATAAGTGGTGTATTGTCTAGATGCATTATATTGACGTATTGACTTTCCAGATTTCAGAAAAAACCAACAGCAAAAAACAAATGCAGAAAATGTGTCGGGTGTATAAACATACCCATAAACGTCTTGTAAGATGACCTTGTAAGGAGATCGCCGCACCCAAATTCGATAAGTTTGATGTATAGGGTGTCTGTTGTTATGAGGAGGTTCTCCATTTTGATATCACGGTGGAAAACCCCCCGTCGGCAGCACTTGTAGGCAGCTGTGGTCGCCTGACACATGATGTCTTTGGCTAACTCCTGGGTGAGTTTTCCCCCGTTGCTCGTAGCAAAATCACGTACATCCACGCAAGGAGAGGGGCGCTCCAGGACCATGACGTAGTGGTCCGGATACACCTGCCAGTCCAAGAGCTGGACAACCTCAGGAATGATTTTTCCCTTACAGGCAAGCATATAAAGAGCCACATCACGTGGAAGAGGCTCTGGATGACCCGGCTAGAAGAAAGACAATAGCATCATTACACAGAGTTTGGAAAAACTGAAGACGGTGGAAATGTGTGCATGTAAAAAGATGTTTTCAATTGAAGAATAATAGGTACTTATGATGCTGATATAATCCAGATGCTTAGACGTATTGACACGGTTGTTTTGTTGATCAGGTGGCAGTGAAACAAGGATTTCCAGTTAAATCATTTCATTTAAAGCAGTGGTTCCCAAACTTTTTACAACGGCGTACCCCCCAGGGATTTAAAATAATTCTGCGTACCCCCTTTCTTACAGTCACAATTGTGGTCTCAAACATTTTTTTATTTGCATTTTAAATGCATGTAATTTTCTTTTATCAAACAATAAATTATATATGACTCATATATAAATAATAGAATTAATAATAAAAGAATTACATTCTCCACAATAGCCACTCTGTAACTCACCATGTAGGATGCTTCCAGTCCTTTCTTATTAAGGTTTTCTGACGCTGTTATAAGGGCCTTAATACTCCCGAGTTGTCTTAACTGTCTTTCGAAAAACTCTTGCGGTTTATTTTTCAAAGTCGCATGCTTTGTTTCTAAATGCCTGCGCAAAAACGCTGGCTTCATGCAGTTATGAGAGAGTACTTTTGCACATATAACGCACTGTGGTTTGGGAGTTTCGTCACTGCCAATGTAAGTAAATCCATATGAAATGTATTTCTCATCATATTTACGCCTTTTTGATGTTCTTTCTGTGAACTGCTGAACCTGAGTTGACGCTGTAGTCTCCGATGCATCGCTATCTGTGTCGGTGTCAACCGGAGCGGGTGGTTGATTTACACCTGCAGCCGAAGTGCTGTTGGAGGGACCCGGGGTGTGGTCAGAGGACTGTGGATCATCCGAGCTGCTGGTAGTCAATTTTCTTTCTGTGGCTGCGGGCCTAAATCTTTGCAACCACTTATCCATTTTAATTTAACAAGCAGTTGTTGCTTCGTTCCAAGCCGCGTGCAGTCGAATTACATGCGGTACGTGAAGACGTGCGCTTACGCATGAGTGGACGCATATTTTGTGATTGGATGTCATGAATTTGACCTTTTATGGCACTACGTGACTACTATTTTGCTTTGTGTACACTAGAGGGAGCACGTCTTTATATTTAGCTTGTGAGAAAAACATGACTGGTTGATTGCAAGGTGCGTTATAATTAAGTAAACAGTAGATTTCAGGATTTTGTTCACGTACTCCCTCCGTCACTTGGCGTACCCCCGGGGGTAGGCGTACACCAGTTTGGGAACCACTGATTTAAAGCATTCATCCTGAGCAGACATATAAGAAATACATAAAACAGGAAAACTGGACATAAGATTCAGACATTCAGAGGTGTGTAAAAGACAGAGTGAGATATTAAATAGCTGAGCACAAGACTATTTGTTACGTAGTTACTGTAAGTAAAAATCAAACCTTCAATCCATCCTTCACCCGGGTCCCTTCATAAATGGCTCCAAAAGTGCTTTCAGCCAGCATGTCACTGATCTCACACCGGCATGACTCGATTTCTATTAAAAGAGACATGAAATTGACAAAACACCAAACATTATCGATACTTCATCCAAAACTATTTTAACAATATTTGTGTACATATGGGCAGAAGTGTGTTGGTGTACGTTGTGTTATGTTGAGATTATGGAAGTAAACTCACCCTGAATGAACACACTGGGCTCCTCATCTTCCTCCATCTACTCCTCAGCCAGACCGGCTGATGCTGGCTGGATTTCCTTATCCCATTCCAACTTTTCCTCCCAGTCCGACTCGATAGTGACTGTATCCTGAACAGCATCATAAGTCGAGTCTGACCCAAAATGCAACTGCAAAACGGGCTCAGAAAGGACTGGATCCTGAGTGCTGAGGATCTCCAGGTCACAGGTGAGAGTTTCCTGGCTTTCCTGAAACTCTGTAGTGACAAACACACAAGATCAATTCAATCAAAGAATATTCATGAAATAATCAACACTTAACGTTACATTCATGACTCCTACACAATACTGAAAATGGACAAATTTCACTCACAATTTTCAACAAAAGGATCTGTTCATCTTTTTAACCAACAAGTTACAGAAGGATATCCTGGCAAACACCATAAATAATATTCAAGTATACAAATATACAAGTTTGGGCAGAGCTGAAATGAATGAGTTGGTAACCACCGTGTAACTTGTCAGTTGTTGTCACGATCCCAGTCCGTGTTTCCCCTATCTTTGTGAACTTTTCTGTCACTTCCTGTTGTGTGCCATGTTTGTAGTCCTTTGTAGTTTTTCTTGTTAATTAGTTTCCCCAGGTGTTTCTTGTTTCCTTGTTATCCCAGTGTATATAAACCCTAGTGTTTCCTTTGTTTGGGGTCTGTCTTTGTTTCATGCTTTCTTTTTGTGCCTCCTATGTTCTGTGGATTACCTTGGTTTGTTTTATCTTGTATTATTTTCATTAAATTCCAACTGCACTTGGATCCGCTTCTCTGCCTGGATTACTCATCGTCACAGATGAAAATAATACAAAGCTTCAAAAAACTCAGTTCTGAAGAAAGGAGTGTTGATGAGACAAACGATAGATACAGAGCTGGATTGTTAGCAGACATTGAAGCTGATCTGGAATGTGTTGAAGAAGCTGAATTGAGTAAGCAGCAGCAAACTGACTTGGACAAGACAATCCATGAATGTGAAGCAATGTTGGAAGAGGTCAGAGAAATCGTCCTGTCCAATTTATGGTCAAGATACGGGTAAAGTGAGATGGAAGCAGCAATTCAAGAAGCAGAAATAGCTTGTGATAGATCTGCTAAAATACCTGTTGTCGCTCTAAACAGAAATGGATTCGAGTTCCAGCTAAATGGTGCAAAGGAAAATATTCAAGGTGTAATCACAGTTCTAACAGGGAAATGTGGATTCCAACTATAGAAAAAACCAGTATGGAAGCTAGATTGAATGATCTGAAAGCATGCAGCATATACCTAGAGGGAAGGAGAGTGGCATTTATCTTAGCACAATGGGAGTGCACCAGATATCTATGTCAGCTCCACAACTACAACCAACAGTGAGGGTAAAACCAATCAGTTTACCCAAATTCAGTGGATGCGAAAGAGATTTTCATCAATGGAAGAAGGATTGGGAAAGTCTGCAAAAGCAAGGGGAACCAACTGGCTCAGTTGAAGTAAAGAAGATCCAACTTTTAGACAGCATAGACGACAGAATGTGTAAAGACCTTCGATTGTCAACCTATAACACTGCTGAAGACGTTTTCCGAGTACTGGAAAACAGGTATGGAAATAAGTCCACAATTGCTTTGGAAATAGTTGAAGATATGGAAAAAATCCCTACTTTTAAGAGCAAATCACTCGAGGAAAATCATTGATTTAATTCAAAGCATAGAGAAAGCCTTGGATGACCTCAAAAAGCTTGGCAACATAGGAGCCATTAAAAATCCTTTGGTGATTAAGTCAATAGAAAGTAAGCTACCTGATGACATGAAAAGAGACTGGCTTGTTTTCATGGTCAACCCATTAAGTGGCGTTACTCCAGACAGTCACTTTGATGAACTTCTAAAGTTTCTGAAAACACAAGAAGAAATCCTAGAGAAATTAGAACAGCTGGGAGTAGGTGAGAAGTCGGAAATAAAACCCCTTTATATGGAAAAGTATGCTACCACACGATCAACAGGGAGAGGCGGATGCGTCGTCTGCGCTGCGGAGATGAAAGGCACCGGGAGAAGATATTCTTCTGTAAGCGGTTCAAAGAGCTGAAACCTGGTGAGAAGCTGGATGCTGTGGAAAAGCTGGGGGCATGCAAAAGGTGTTTAATATGTCATGGAGAAGATGATGAATGTAAAGATAACTATCTGTATAGGAACAGGGATTGTTAAAGGAGTGATTCTCCGGACATCATTTCTTTCTTTGCCAGAAGGGAGATTCCAAAAGGAACGATACTGTCAAAGGAGGAAGGTCTAATGTGAAGAGGCAGTTCACAGAGGATCAAGAAAAATTCATATATGAACTTTCAAAAGAGGTGGCTGAAAAATTCAGGAGAGCGTGTCAGATACAAACTACATTACCCAAGAAGCTGCCAAAAGATTAAATCTGAGGAGTGAAAAGGATACATTGGTCGTTCATGGGGTCAAAAGAATGAACATAGATACTTTCTCAAGGTGGGGGTCAAGACATCCAAAGGCACAGAAAAAGCTCACAAACTTGTTTGCTACGGTTTGGAGAAAATTGCTGAAGTGCATAAAGAAGTGAAGCCAGAGCAATTCAAGAAATTCTTCCCAGAAATTAAACCTGACGATTTGAAAAGACCAAAGACCATTGATCGACTCATTAGTCATCGTAAAGGAAGACTTGTTCCATAGAGAATAAAAGTAATTGGAGATCTTGTACTGTGGGATGGCCCATTAGGGAAAACCCTTGGTGGAGCACATCCAAATCTCTTTGAAAGGATAGATGTAGCTGTGTATAAGTCTGAAACACATTTCGCTCGTTCCACAAGAGTCTCCGCAGTGAAATATCAAGAAATATCAGAAGCACAAGAGTACAGAGCAGTAACTAACTTTGCTGGCAAAGAGTTCCTGGAGTGGTGGAAAGGGACAGCATAGGAACGGCCGGTGAACCTAAGTGTGGAATATGTTGATGCTGTAATTGTCAACCTGGAGGCAAGGAAATGACTTTAAGTGAGGAAAGAGAATTGGAAGTCATAAAAAAAGGACTTACCTATGTGAGAGCAGATGAACACAGTGAAAAACCTCATTGGGACACAAAGTATCCTTGGATTGAAGATCCAAGTTCTTTACCTAATAACAGTAGCATAGTAGAGGCAAGTTTCTTTAAGACGGAGAAGCAACTCAAGAAAGAACCAGAGTGGCAAGTAGCATATACATCACAAGTCCATGAAATGATAGAAAGGGGAGCAGAAAAGAAATTTACCAAAAAGATCATCACTAGCTGGAAAGGACCAGTATGGTATATAAGTCACCTAGTAGCACCAAACCCACAGTCAATAGCAGTCAAAAGTGTAAGGGAATCAGCATGAATGACCTACTTTTGAAGGGGCCTGATGTTCTCAATCCAATTCGAGTAGTCCTTCTCAAGTTCAGACGAGGTGTTCATGCAGCCTTTGGTGACATCCAAAAAATGTACAATTCTTTGTGGTTGGAAGATCTAGAGATGCATTTTCATAGATTTCTGTGGAGAGACAAGGAACATGGAGAAATTGCTTCTTCGGGCAAACTCAGGTAAACTCCTCTTCTTTCCGCGAAAATTAGTTCTTTCGGTTAATGGTGGTGAATACGCCTCGGTCACTTAATTTATACCCCACCTATGCAAATTAAACAGAATGCAAAAAGTTGTTTCTTCACTGATCCAAAATGAGGCACGCCAAAAACAAAACGGACCTATCATGTGTACAGAATTACTTTCTGTGATTCAACTACATGTTAACTGCAGTTTTGTGTAAAATGTAGTGTGTTAATGCTAACTTTCCCAAAAGCCTGTCTAACGTACCCCTTAATTTTAGGCCCAATCCAGTTAACATTTCTTAACACATATCAATAGTTTACAATCTACGTGAAGTACACATTTATCGTGTCTCTAGTTAGTTAATATCTAACTAACTTTTTATATTTTTAATGTGCAAAGTGTGCAGTCATCATTAATTGACGACGCTTTGAAGTGATGCTAAAAGGAGCAAGGATATGCCATTTCACTTGATTTAATTCCTCCATCCTCGCATCTTTTCCTTGCTCCTTTCCCTCGCATCCTGAAGGGGTGGAGCTAAGACGCGAGGAAAGGAAGTGAGGAAAGGAAAGGAGGATGCACAAATAAGAATTGAGAAGCACACATTGACAAAGAGGAAACGAGATGAATTCTTCTTCTGTGTGACAAGCGAGTGTCAGAATGCATAAAGTTGCGCAGCGCCACCTTGTGTACTGGGGTGTTTCTGTTTTTCATTAAACTATGTCAGAGGGAGTGAATTTGCACGTTCACTCGGCTCATCGCCAGTGAAAATTGTTTGGATATGAACGCCGAAAAACAATGCCGATAAATGCGTGCGATTATCGTTCCGGTCTGTACGTACCTTTATACCTCTGCAGAAACATTGCTGACAGTGTTGAAACTTGATGGGACCACCAGCAATGAAGAACACTTGGAGGTTGCAGCAATAAAGACAACTCGGAACTGTGCTGTGCCAGAAGATCACTTATGGTTTGACTGAAGCAGCGGAATCAAAAATGATTTGGGACTGAGGTAGTAGATCTTGCACTATAGCATTTTCCAGCTTTTGACAAAAGAAAAAACAATTAAACTAAGGTTATTGCAGGAAACACCCATTTTACAATTTATATTACATCATATAAATGCTTAGTCCAGTTTTTGACATAAAAACAATGAAATAGGCACTAAGGTCATAGCAGGAAGCTTTACCAACACGGATGATGTTGTAATACTTGTAGATGAACTTTTTACAAACACAACTGTGGGTGATGTAATACATGTAGATGAACTGCACTTTTATGGATCAGGCGCTCAGTCTGTTGTTGGCTTTGTTTTATCTTTAGTAGGAATGTTTGAAGGATGGCGGAGATTTGAATGCAGAGTGGGGCTGGAATTCTCTTCTTCAGCAATGCAAATAGTGTAGTGATAGTCCAAGGTAATTTTAGTTAACAAAAAGCTTTGAAAATATTTCGGTTCATTGAAATCAAATCAAATATTAGCCAAAATAATATGGAAAAAATGCACTACATGAAAAATGAATATGTTGTCTCAGAAATAAACTAAATTTAAAGCACTATAATTATAACAAAAACTAAAATAAAAATTAATAAATTTTATATAGCAGCATTTGAAAAAGAAAATAACAAAAGCATATAAAAAATCGCTAAACATTTCACAAAAGAAATCTAAAAATAAAAGTTAAATCAAGATATTGATAAAAACTAAATGAGTGAGTGAGTAAGAAAAATTGAAAATGTACAAAACATTACAATTAGTGTTCCTTAATCTTATCAAACATGAAAATGTACATGGCCTTGAAGGGATAGTTCACCCATTTCAAACCTTTCAAAAATGTCTTCTGAAAAACACAAAATAATTTATTTTGAAGAATGTTGGTAACCAAAAATTGCATTGGTTTTGTGTTCATGCAGTGCAAATCAATGGGAACCAATAGTTTTGATTACCAACAACCTTCAAAATATCTTATTTTATGTTTTGCGGAAGAAAGAAAGTCAAATACATTTTGGGTGAACTATCACTTGAACACCCTCTAATGGTACAAACACTTAAAAAAATCCCATTGTCTGATGCTGCCTTCACATGCTATCGGAAATTCCATACTTCCTACTGCCCCATTTAAGGGTGACTCCTGACAACCATCAATACAATGATAATGAATCCAGCAGCATGTGTGGGACAAGTAAGACCATGACGTAAGAGGGCTTTGGCATGTAGTGGCCATGAGGTGTGAAGTCTCTGGCATGTGGTGGCTATAGGAAAGCTGTAGCACATGGTGTCCATGTTGTGGGAAGGCTCCGGTGCATGGTGGCCATGAGGTGTGAAGTCTCTTGGACAACATGGGACAAGAAAACTAAAGGGAGCAATGAGACAAGAGACAAACTTAACTGTAAAGTATTTAAAAATAAAAGACTTAACCAAGGCACCATGAATTCCCACAGGGGCCGTCCTCACACAGTTACACCCCTGTATCCCCCTCTACCCATTATGATGGATGATTTCCTTATAGTAAGCACTTCAGCGCAATGCAGTCATGATAGCTGAAGTATGTGGGCATGATATCAATCTTTATTTTATTCAACTCAATATCTTTCATATAAACATGGTCAATCAATGTGCCATTTTCAGTTCTTGCACTTTCAACTATTTGAGTGAAACCAAACTCTGCTGCATGACATCACAGAGCAGGTTTTCATTGAAATCTCCAATTATTACTTTGCCACCTGGTAAACAGTTTATTTGATTAAATTAATCAAGTTCTCTCTAAACAATGGCACGTTACATGATGATGGTCTGTATACAACTGCAACATTTGTGTTCACATGTTCAATCTTGCACGTTAGACATTCCATGTTAAAACATGATACATCAAGTAAAGCAGCTTCTACATTTCTCTAATGCAGCAGATTTCTCTAAAGAACTGCTGTGAACTCTTGAATGAAACCCATCTTTTTTTCTCCATCTGACCAGTTTTAGCATTTCTCTCAAAGTCTTGGGCATTTATAGTAACTGTGTCAGAGCACAATTTACACAATATCTCTGTTATGTGCATCAACTTCACTGTTAGTTGCATAAATGTGGTTCCCTTTCTGTCGGTCTCTCGACGTTGTGTCGAACCGACAGAATGGGGTTTGTCTTGAGAACCTATCATCTTCTGAGTATTTAGAAAAGGCCAATGAAAATTGGCGAATGAAATTAGCATGCCGGACTCCTCCCCGGATGTCCGGGTATAAGAGGGAAGCCGGCGTGCTCATTCATTCACCTTTTGTTCTTCAGAGCCTACGCATCTGGTGAGCTTCTCTACGATCTTTGGTGATCATTTTGCTGCTGGAATCTTCGACGTGGTACAGCGGACGGTCCCTTCCTGCAGTGACTCTCCCCTGGGCGTCTCAGACGGCAGTTCCGGAGGTGTTCGAGCAAATTTCCTATTCTAAAAGAGCAAATTTCTCCAGCGTGGCTTGACCCGCTGTTCTCATAGGTGCAACACACTCATCGAGGAGGGGGACGGACACGATGCCTGCTTCCAGTATGCTGGGGCAGACGTTGTGGATACCACCTGTCCGCACTGTAGGCGGTGACGATTCAAACGTTGCGTCACGGGTGGCTGTGTTCCCACGGGACTCAGCCACCACCTCGTTTGCTCCCCGTTCTGTGGCGGCAGGACTTACAGCCCTGCCGTCCGCTACGGCAAGCAGCGAGGGTGATATGAGGATTACTGTGAGCGATAATCCGCCAGCCACTGGCTCACTCGCTCGTCTGACCATTCCCCAGGAGACGGTCCGCCGTCTTATTCCTCAATCACGTATTCGGACACGATGCTTGATGATGAGATGTCTCTTGCAGCATCGTGACGTACTGCCATCCGACGATTCCTCGGGCTCCCTCCCTCGGGGGGTCAAGCCCAGGAAGAACCGGATGTCGAAATGTCAGCCATGCTTTCCCGGGCCGCCGTGAGTGTTGGGTTGCAGTGCCCGCACTGCCTCTCCTGGCGCTCGCGGCTGGCTACATGGTGCCTCGGGTTTGAGCGCGGCCCAAGAAAGGCGGGGGGTTGCGCCCTATCTTGGGTCTGTGTGTTCTGAACAGGCACCTAGACAATAGCTGCCTTTCAGGATGATCACGCAGAAGCGCATCCTGACGTCCGTCAGATGTCAGGACTGGTTCATGACAATCGACCTGAAGGATGCGTACTTCATGTCTCTATCCTCCTAAAGGTCAATGACCCCATCAATCATACCTGTCAATCATTTTGACACTATGTCCCGCATATATACTACTCTCTGGCTATGCGATCTCATTAAATTTCGAATGAAAGAGGGGGGGCGGAGCTAGCTGGTGATGGAGTAGGCTGCGACTTGGTAGTGCTCCGCTGAAATTTGGTTTAAAAGTTTTAATTAGGCACCAAATAATCACAAAAGGCTACGAATTGTTGTTTTAAGTTTAAGTTTTTTCACGTCTGACTCTGAAAATCGTGCATCGATGGCTAACAACTTGCGAAAGTACAAATTTGCGGGAGGTACGGCTTCTACAGGGCCTGCATCCGCGGGCTCGACTTCACCACCCGCTAAAGACGATGGTGAAGAAAGAATGGCAGCAGCGGGTCTGAAAGCCGAAATTCTTGCCTCGTTGAAAGAGGATATTGTGGGCCTGCTCCGGTCGGAACTTAAGAAGGTGTTAATCGAGGAATTTGAAGCGGTTAAATTTGACCTGCATGCGGTAAAGGTGGAACCCGCGAATTACACGGCAGCAGTCCGCTCCGAAGTAGACGTGATAAAAACAACTATATCTGAAATGGAGCGCGGATTGTCGTCGTGTTCAGATGAAGTTACCTTGCTGCAAACTAAAGTGGGAAAACTTGAGGTCGAGATAACTAGCCTACGGGAGAAAAATCTCGACATGGAGGGAAGGATGAGACGCACCAACATCTGGATTTTGAACGTTCCAGAGACCCCTGCCTCAAGTAATCCAGAGGCGGTATCCAAATTACTGAAGGAAGTTTTGAAGATGGACAAAAACATCATTCAATTCAATTCAATTCAATTTTATTTATATAGCGCTTTTCACAATGTGCATTGTTCCAAAGCAGCTTTACAGGAGCAAATAAGAAAAACACAGAAAAGTAAAACACAGCACAGGGCATGGTGTTTATAGACCAAGCAAGATCATTATAATAAATAATATCTAATAAATAAATAAATAAATGCAGTCTCCCGGTGAGCAAGCCAACACTGCACTGCTCTGCACTGCTCTGCTGTGGCGAGGAACCCAAACTCCAATGCTGAATAATGGAGAAAAAAAAACCTCGGGAGAAACCAGGCTCAGCCGGGAGGGCCAGATCTCCACTGATGTGTCATAGCTGTACTCAGTGACCCCGACCAAAGCGTCCACGAAGAACAGGGAGAGCCCACGAGCCGTGACCCAGGAAGCCCCACCCGCCGAAACCGTGCAGGTCCAACCCGGTCCCATTCCGAGATCAACAACAGAAAACAGAGGAACAACCAAAGAAAAGTAGTAATGGCATAATTAACTTTATTCCTCTGTTGTCCGACATCGACCACAAAACAAGACCAACCAGACCAGACCCACACAGTCCCAACAAATGAAACGCCCCGAACCACAACCAACAAGCCCCCCCACTCCCTACAACACCCACCCAGCTACCTCCAATCAAAGTCACTGAGTGCAGCCATAACTTCAAACTGCTGTCGTGTGATGTAAGTTTAGCATTAAATACCAAGTATTGTAAATTTAGCATTTATGTGACAGGTAGTCCGTCTTTGCTCTCGGTTGGGGATGGAATTGTCTGAGCTGGGCCGGCCAGATGGTCGCCTTTTTCTTGGGTGGTGATGGAATTGCCTTGGATGGAGCTGGATGGTCAGTCAGTCCGCAGGCTCTCGCAGGAGGATGGCACGGAATTTTCCGATGTAGCTGGCGTAATCTCTAGTTGTGGATGGGCATATGACGTTCATCTGGGCCTGGCGGAATCTCTCCCTACCTCGGGATGGGCATCCCGAGGCGAGGGCAGAAACAGAAAGAGAATAATTAGCGTAGCTGCTGTTCATTAGCTATGTATTAGTGAATGCTTGGCTGAAAAGATGTGTCTTTAATCTAGATTTAAATTGGGAGAGTGTGTCTGACCCTCGAATAGTATAGGGGAGGCTATTCCAGATTTTAGGTGCTACGTATGAGAAAGCTCTACCCCCTTTGGTGGATTTAGTTATTCTAGGTGTTATCAAAAGTCTGGAGTTTTGAGATCTTAGAGAGCGTGATGGGTTGTAGTGTGGTAGAAGCTCTGTTATGTAGGTAGGGGCTAAACCATTTAAGGCTTTATAAGTAATTAAAAGAACTTTAAAGTCAATACGATACTTAATGGGTAACCAGTGAAGGGTTGATAACATTGGGGTTATGTGATCGTATTTTCTGGACCTGGTTAGAACTCTGGCAGCTGCATTCTGAACTAACTGTAGTTTGTTTATTGATGCTGCAGGACAACCACTAAGCAGTGCATTACAGTAGTCAAGTCTTGAGGTCACAAATGCATGAATAAGCTTCTCTGCATCAGCCACACATAAAATATTTCGCAATTTGGCAACATTTCTAAGGTGGAAGAAGGCTGTTTTTGTGACATTTGAGATGTGATTTTTAAATGACAGGTTGCTGTCTAATATAACGCCAAGGTCTTTAACTGTATTTGTTGGAGTAACAGTGCAGCCTTCAATTTGCAGGTCATAATCCGAAATATTCTGCTCACGTGTCTTTGGTCCGATAAGTAATATTTCTGTTTTATTAGAATTTAAAAGAAGGAAATTACAAGTCATCCAATGCTTTATATCGTCGATGCACTCTGCCAATTTGGATAGTTGGAAGGAATCATCTGGTCTTGATGAGATATATAGCTGAGTATCATCTGCATAACAGTGGAAGCTAATTCCATGTTTTCTAATAATGTTTCCAAGGGGCAGCATGTATATGGAGAATAGCAAGGGTCCTAAAACCGATCCCTGAGGTAATCCATAATTTACTTGCGTTAGATTTGATGATTCCCCATTTAAATGGACAAATTGATGTCTGTCTGATAAGTAAGATCTGAACCATTGTAGTGCCTGTCCCTGAATACCGGTATAATTGTGTAAGCGATCTAGAAGTATTTTATGGTCTACAGTATCGAACGCAGCACTATAGGTCACGCAGGACTAGGAGTGAGATGTTACCTTTATCTGATGCTATAAGCAGGTCGTTTGTAATTTTAACGAGCGCAGTTTCAGTACTATGATGCGGTCTAAAGCCTGACTGGAATTTTTCGTGTATGTCATTATTTTGTAAGTACAGAACAGTACTCTACTCTCAGCCAGTCTTGTCTCATTGTTCCAAGGTTACCACAGCGAGCAGGATGCAGTTCATGGCCTGACCTGATGGTAGAGCGGAGAATGGGAAGTGGGACCTGACAAGAGCTGAGATGATAGAGCTGGATAAAGAAGGACGCGGTCTCTTGACATGTCTTCACCACAAAACTTCAAATGCTATTAGATTATTAATGATAATCTTAAACTATAATTTATTTTATTATTAAGTTTATTTATTTTATTTAGCCTTGTTGTGCAAGTTCTCTGGAGCTTGTGCAGAGGCAGCAGCTTTTGCCAGAGGGGAACTGGAATCCCCTGGTTGGGCCTGGGTTCTCCTGAGGTTTTTTTTCTCGATCAGAGTTTTGGGTTCCTCGCCACCGTTTGCATACTGTTTTTGCACTATCTGCCTGACCGGGGGGGCTGCTTTAGAATTTTAAAGTTTTACTTAATTAATATTGCATATAGGAATTTATAGTCTGTTATATTTGACCTGTGCTTCTCTCTCCTTTATCCTAAATGTGTGCTCTCACTGAGCGTGTGTGTGTGTGCGTACTTGTCTGTGTACGTACGTGTGTGTGTGTTGTGTGTGTGTGCGTGCGCATCCGTGTGTGTGTCTCTATGTCTATGTGTGTTAGTACGTGTGCATATTGTGTGTGTGGAATGTTTTGTATGTGGGTATGTCTGTCTTCTGTGTTTTCAACCTTTTCTTGTTTTTGCAGGTACAACTTTAATTATTTTGCTTATAGTCAATATGTCTCATGTACAGCTGCTTTGTAACAATGAAAATTGTAAAAGCGCTATATAAATAAAGTTGAGTTGAGTTAATGTAATGTGTACATGATTCCTTTATATTTTGGTCAATAAAATCTTCAACATCGATCATAGACAAGCAGTGATAAAACTCCTTGACTTAAAATACAAATCAAACCTAGCAACAAACAGGCATGCCAGAGCCAACGGCGCCATCTTTAGCCTCAGAACATTCAAAGCCAGTTCTCCCAGCCTTCTTCCCTTAGACGACGGAAAGTAGCTAATGTTTTTGTTTTTTTAGCGTTCTTTTAGCACCCCGACCGGAGCAATGATGATGAGGCTGTCCCCTTGTTCGGGCAACTGCCCAAGCTCTCCTTTCTCCCCCCCGTGGCCTTCAATCTTATCGGTACGTATTTCCGAGCGACTTGTTCTTTCGCTGACAGAAATAAACTACTGTTTACGGTACTGTTTTGATCTATGTTGTATTCTTAGAACATGCTCGACGACGACCTGGAGGGAGGACTCCTCCAGCTCAGTCATCCCCTTTACTTTGGTATGTTTCAGTATATTATAGACCATATGCATGCACAGACGAGCGTAAGCTAATTATCATTTTTCTTACGTCATACATCCCTGATGTCAGATGACAGACGGCCGGCCCCTCCTTCAGCCCCAACCTGAGCTCCCTTCCCCCCCGAGGCCTTCAAAGTCTCAGCGGTAGATTCAACGAAGTCTTTAATCTTCGCTGACAGAAATTGCTATACATTCTCGCTACTGTTTGACTCTTGTTTTTTTCTATAACTATGCTCACGATGTGACTTGAGAGGGACTCGCTCCAGCTCCCTTTGCTCCCGTAACCCCTGCCTTGCTATGTCTCTTTAAGATAATTTAGCAGCGAGTCTGACGTGTAGAAGCCGTAAGCTAATTTCGTATGTTTTTTTTTTCTCGTTTTCAATCATCCCCGAACATGCAGGAAACATGGCCCTTATCCCCCGGCGCAGACCCGATATGGTTAGCTCCTGCAAGTCTGCTTAAAAACATTTTTATTGATGATTTCCATTAAAATAACATTAACGTGTTTTAAATTGTATGTACTATTTTTTTACATATGAAGTCTGTATTAAACATGGTTATATATTTCTTTAAATAAATGTAGTTTCTTTTTAATGTGTTTTTATTTATATTTATAAAAGATCAGTTAATTAGTGGTTTTCCATGTTGTTCTATTTTAAAAATTAATAAACTGAAAGGATAATGGCAATATTCTCCCCTGTGCATGACCAATTCAAGTTTAAGATGTTGTCTAACTCATTTAAAGAGTACTTCAAATTCATTATTAATTAGTGTTTAAATCTAGCTGAAATATACCTATTTAACGTTTTTGTTTACATTTAAAAGCTCTTACCTGAAATTATTGAAGTTTTATTTAACATTTTTTAAAGGTGCTTGTAATACAGTATTTCAAAGATACTAATTACTTATAACTAGAACGCGCTTTGCAACCATCTATTCCCTTGCAGAGCCGACATACGCTCTTGACGCATTTCACCGATTCCATTCCAAATAAATCGTGGTTTCGTGTATGGTTGACATCTGGAATTACACACAGGCTATATATAAGTTGGACAGTGTACAATTTGAGAATATCAGTGCGACGACGTAACGGATAAGACCGAATTGCGATAAGACCTATCGCGGACGGCGTCAACGGTCGACGCCTAAGGCATTTGATCGAAGCGATTGACTTTCATGCAACGAAACACATGGCGTACATGAACCCATTATGATTTATCGAATAGAATCGGTGAGACGTGTNGTGACGTCTCAAAAGTGAGCAGAGGCACTATCTGAAGATATCATCTTAGTATTTATGTAAACTGCTGTTCACAGGAAAGAAAAGTGATAAAACATACCCATATACTCTGTGTAAGCCGAGTTTTTAAGCAGATCGCCGCACCCGAAGTCGATCAGTGTGACATCGAGCGTGCACGGGTTAATCAGGAGGTTTTCCATTTTTATGTCCCTGTGGAAAACCCCACGATTGCAGCAGATTTCAGCGGCTTCTGTCACATGCTCCATGATAAGTCGCGCTAGTTTTTCGGTGAGTCTGCCTCCGTTGCGGATCATGAAAGCGCTCAAGTCCTCACAGGGAGAAGGGCGCTCCAGGACCATGACATAGTGGTCCAGACGGTCCTGCCAGTCCAGAAACCGGACAATCACAGGAACATGTTCTCCCTTACAGGCAAGCATCTGAAGATAGACCTCTCGAGGAATGGGTTCAGGATAACCCGGCTAGAAGAAAGACAATTTTTATCAAACAAGGATTTAGCTCAGTCTTGACCAAACTTAGGTTTGTGTAGTACAAAAACGATGACAATGTTTTCAGTTGAATAATAACACAAGCTACTTACGATGTCCATGTAATCCTTCATTACATGCTCGTTCTTCCTGACAACTTTCACTGCCACCTGATCAACAAAACAAACAATGGATTTCAGTAAGCATTCATCCTGAACACAACTTTACTATAATACATTTACAACATTAAAGAGCGTGTTTGGTCAGGTTTCAATAGATCAAAGCACTAACGTCATGGACATTGGATACATTACGGTTTGACAAGATCAATAGTGAGAGATTTAAAAATGAGGACAAGACAGAAAAATAATCAAACCTTCACGCCATCCCGCACACGGGTTCCCTCATAGACGGTTCCAAAACCGCCTTGGCCCAGCTCTCTGCCGATCTCATACTGGCAGCAATTGATTTCTGTTCAAAGATAAATGCAGCAGACATGAATCACCAAACATTAGCATTATTTATTTACCTAAAACTATTTAACAATATTTATAAAATATACTGTTGTTGTTAAAAAAAACAAATAGACTATTTCTGTTTGATAAATTGTGTTGTGATTGTGAAAGTAAGCTCACCCTGAATGATCACACCGGGATTCTCATTGTCCACCAGCTTCTCTTCAGACTGACCGTTTGAAGTGTGAAGAATTAAAATGTCAGACCCAGCATCATCTGCATACGGAATGACATCATCGCTCCCAGAGCGGACGGGAGTCTGGAGGTCATCTTCAGGATGTTTGTCCTGAAACGAACAATAATATAAGTGGTGTATTGTGTACAGTAAATATATGATATTGACATATACCGACTTGCCAACTTCCAGATTTCGCAATAAACCAACAACTTAATCAAAACCCTTTTTTGTTGGGTGTCAGGTGCATAAACCGCTCAGTACCTGAAACCACCCGTGGTAACGGATCCTTTCCAGATCGATACGCTCATCTGGATACCACTGCAGGCAGTCTTCAACCAAACGGCAGCATTCTGTTCAGAAAGACAGAAGAGACGATTATTATCTTAAACCGTGAGTTCGTCTGAATGTCACTTCAAACTTCACACCTCCAATCATTCATCATCTTATTCAATTCTTTTATCAAAGCACTCGTTCTGTTTTCTATCATTCAGAACTACAGTTGGTCTGATGAAGATCTCACCTATAGTCAAGCCGTCTTTGCACCACCTCCTCTCATTTATCTGGTCCAGGTCATGGACGCTGGGGAAATTTCCGCACAACATGGCGAAAAACAGCACCCCGAGCGAGTACACCGTCGCCGGCTTTCCATAGTACTCGCCCGTATGGAAGAATTCAGGGCAGAAGTACATTTCTGTGCCTGAGGAGAACAGATTAGCGTGCAATAAATGTGATGTCTCACAATATCTGCAAAATCATCTAGCATTTATGTAAACTGCTGTTCATAAAGGAAAGTGATAAAACATACCCATAAAATCTGTGTAAGCTGAGTTTTTAAGCAGATCACCGCACCCGAAGTCGATCAGTTTGACCTCCAGCGTGTTCAGGTTAATCAGGAAGTTTTCCAATTTTATGTCCCTATGGAAAACTCCCCGTATGCTGCAGATTTCAGCGGCTTCAGTCGCTTGCCACATGATATCCTTCGCTGTTTTCTCGGTGAGTCTGCCTCCTGCGCGCACCATGAAACTCAACAGGTCCTCACAGGGAGAAGGGCACTCCAGGACCATGACATAGTGGTCCAGACGGTCCTGCCAGTCCAGAAACTGGACGATTGCAGGAACATGTTCTCCCTTACAGGCAAGCATCTGAAGATAGACCTCTCGAGGAATGGGTTCAGGATAACCCGGCTAGAAGAAAGACAATTTTTATCAAACAAGGATTTAGCTCAGTCTTGACCAAACTTAGGTTTGTGTAGTACAAAAACGATGACAATGTTTTCAGTTGAATAATAACACAAGCTACTTACGATGTCCATGTAATCCTTCATTACATGCTCGTTCTTCCTGACAACTTTCACTGCCACCTGATCAACAAAACAAACAATGGATTTCAGTAAGCATTCATCCTGAACACAACTTTACTATAATACATTTACAACATTAAAGAGCGTGTTTGGTCAGGTTTCAATAGATCAAAGCACTAACGTCATGGACATTGGATACATTACGGTTTGACAAGATCAATAGTGAGAGATTTAAAAATGAGGACAAGACAGAAAAATAATCAAACCTTCACGCCATCCCGCACACGGGTTCCCTCATAGACGGTTCCAAAACCGCCTTGGCCCAGCTCTCTGCCGATCTCATACTGGCAGCAATTGATTNACACCGTTGCCGGCTTGCCATGGTACTTGCCCGTTTTGAAAAATTCTGGGCAGGCATAGTCTCTTGTGCCTGAAGAAAACAGATTTCATGTCATTTAATTGTTTACGTTTCCACAGTATTTTGTAGCCTCTAAAAGTGAGCCTAGCACTGAATCTGAATGCCATCATCTTATTTATACAAATGTAATTGATGTGTCTGAAATGATCAAACATACCCATAAATGTCTTGTAAATTGAGGTTTCAAGTAAATCGCTGCACCCAAAGTTGATGAGTTTGACAAATAGGGTGTCTGTTGTTATGAGGAGGTTCTCCATTTTGATATTATGATGGAAAACTCCCCGTTGGCAGCACATGTAAGCAGCCATGGTTGCCTGCCACATGATGTCTTTGGCTAAGTCCTCGTTGAGTTTTCCCCCTTTGCTCGAAGTAAAATCAAGCAAATCCATGCAGGGAGAAGGGTACTCTAAGACCATGATGTAGTGGTCTGGAAACAGTTGCCAGTCCAAGAGCCGGACGATCTCAGGAGCGAATTTTCCCTCACAGGCAAGCTTGTGAAGAGCCACCTCACGTGGAAGGGGCTCAGGATAATCCGGCTAGAAGAAAGACAACAGAATGATTGCATACAGTTGGCTTCTCAAACACAGATCTTTCTCCGTGTTGGAAAATTTGAAGACAATAGAATTTTGTCTATGTAAAAAGTGATGAAGATGTTTTCAATTGAAGAATAATAGATACTACTTACGATGCTGATGTAATCCATACATTTAGTCGTATTGACATGTTTCACTGCCACCTGATCAACAAAACAAAAAAGAAATGATTTACAGTTAAATCACGCAGAAATCATTTCATTCAAAGCATTCATCCTGAGCAGAGAAGAACTAAATAGTGGACATTAGATAGATTCGGAAAGTTTGTAAAGGACAGAGTGAGCTCAAGACAGAAGAATGTTTTGTTTGGTAGCTACTGTAAATAAAACAAATCAAACCTTCAAGCCATCCTTCACCCGGGTCCCCTCATAGATGGCTCCAGAGGCTTCTTCAGCCAGAATGTCACCGATCTCATACTTGCATGAGTTGATTTCTATTAAAAGATAAATGCAGCCAATATGAATCACCAAACATTAGCAATACTTAACCCATATATTTACATATTATAGTTACATATGACCAGAAGTGTATAGATGTATGTTGTGTTAAATTGGGATTATGTTAGCAAACTCACCCCAAATGACCACACTGGCCTCCTCATCGTCCTCCATCTCCTCCTCAGCCAGACTGACTGATGCTGGCTGGATTTCCCAATCCAATTGAAATATTTCCTCCCAGTCAGACTCGATAGGGACTGGATCCTGAACAGCATTATCGTTCGAGTCCAACCCAAAAAGCACATGGACAAGGGACTCTGAAAGGACTGGATCCTGAGTGGTGATGATCTCCAAGTCACCAGTGAGAGTTTCCTGATTTACCGGAAACTCTGTAGTAACATGCTGAACAGAAATCTCATCTGCAAAGAGGAACAAGATCAATCAAATCATATTCATGAAATTATATTTACATTAATGAATCCTTTACAATTTTGAAAACGGACAAGGGAGTTCTACACAGGGGTTAAAGCACAAAAAATCCTGAGCCTGAACTCTCTTTTTGCGGGGTTGCGAGAGTAGACACATACGCAGGGTTATTTGTCAAACAAAAAAGAACATTATTTGAACATTATTTCCATTGAAACTAACTAGTAACATGCCGTTTTTGAGCGTCTCAGACAGACGTTTCTTAAACTTTGATGGTATGCCATGTGTGTATGGACCACAGAATGACTCGAAAGAAGTGGGGGCATAATTATAACCCACAAAACCATAGTTTTATGCAATTATGGTATGTAAAAACATAGCTTAACATATCAAATTCAACCAAATTCATCATAATAAAAAATCCTACTTTTTAAAAAGAAAAACAAGACTCACTTTTTTTGGCCTATCGAGGCCAAAGCCTATCGAGCTTTGGGCCTATCGAGGCCATTTTGAGAGCAAAATAAAGTGACCAGATCTATGATTAATTTTGTACTCTAATAACAATTTTGTGCTAGTAGTAATTTAGTCATTAGTTTCATAGGTATTAATGGTGATGATATGGCACAAGTCACATCCACAACACATAGTAATGAGATCACAGTTGGTCAAAGCAGGTTATCATAAATGAGCCCTCAAAAAAGCTAAAGTGATCAACTTTTTGAGCTCATTTTTTTATAATAATTAGTGGGGGCAGATTTATTTTCCATTTTTAAACTCCTACAGGCAAATGTTGCACTACAAACTGTGAAACGAAAGCAATATAAATTAGAAAGATATGTGCCATAAGCTGTGAAAAAGTTTGAAAATGATTTGGACGCTTTAGAAATCAAATCCTTGATCTCAATTGCAGTTAGCGCTCATGCGCACGCGCAGAAGTGGAAGCGGAGGTCTGATTAGATGATTTGCCGAAACAACATAAAGTTATCGATCTTTATGTCACAGTCTCCAAGTTGTGTATGTCATATTTGTCATGGTGGACTTAAAAGCTAAGCTGCACCCCCCCCCCCTTCAGACTTTATGAACTTACTCTCCATCCTGCCGAAAGTTCGCTTGCTAGCGGACTCTCCAAGGTGACGTCTCCACTACGGCAACCAAGACCCGCCCCATTTTCATTCTGATTGGCTAGTAATGTTGTTTGGTTGAGAGAGATAGCAGCGTTCCTCTCATACCATTGGTAGGCGAACTTATCAACTCGAACTGATATCAATAAGTTTTTTTAAGTAAATATATTTTCCGCAGTCAAACGCCGCAAGCCGGAGATCCGTCAGACTGTAAATTACAACGGAAGTGATGATATTACTCACCATCGGCATTTCTGTCAGCTGGCACAGCGACCACATCAGTAGCCTGATCTCCCTCGTCCTGACCGATCCTCCATGTCCAAAATAAATCGACCTGTTCACCTCCTTCACAACTCTCGTCCTGAATCTGACATGGCCGCCAAGTCCAGAATAAATCCTCTTGTACGGCTTCACAACTCTCATCCTGTGTTTGACCTGTTCGATAAGTCCAGAATAAATCCTCCTCTTGATCGCTTTCGCAGCTCAGAGGTCGATTTGCGGTCGACGGTGCAGATGCACGTTGATTGTACACGCCGCTCCGGTCGTCAACGCTTTCGGTTTCAACGGATTTTCCGAATTTCTGACCCATCTTCACTAATAATCAACTGCAGTAAGTCAACAGAAAGCAAACGAGTAGCAGAATGAGCAAAACAAGCGTTTGCAGCGTCTATAAACGCTCAGATAACATCAGACCTTGTGACGTCACGTTTCGAATGTTTCGGTCGCCCTGAGCTGAGGTGTCACGTGACAGGTTTCAGCTAGAAAAACGTGACGGCCGGTGTAGCGCTTCTCATTGGTCGGTTTCGATAAGTGGATGTTTTTGAGGGGTACAGCAACTTTTATTTGAATTTTAGGCTTCGTTTAATTAATGTTTTGTTATGAATCTGTAATGATAACCGGTAAAACATTTGTATTCATTATTTAATAAAGTGTATTTGAAGACTCCGGTAAGATAGTTGTCGTTTAGGAGCGCCTCATGTCTGGTAAAGACTAGAAGGGTATTTTTGTTGCTGCATCAATAAATGTCAATACATATTCATTCGTTTTAAGGCATTTATGTCGTGTGTTTGTTTTCTTCATTTTAATGCATTCAATGCACTGGTTACAGCTACCTCCACTCAATGGGCACCCAGATAGCAAGCGACTCCCAGCCGGATCCGTCTCCAAACAGGCAAATCCGCGTTACAGTCACACATATCACTGCTGTAATACAGATCCAGACGGAGCCCGGTTTCAGTGGGCTGGAACGACAGTCGCTAAGCAGATGCGGGCCGTGTCTGTGTAACCGAACGCGCGCAGTTTTCTGAAGTGAAGTGGAGGCAGCTAGCAGCGGTAACGTTATTCCTCATGAACTTCACCGAGGTAACGTTGGTGAAGTCACACAGCGCGTTGTCGAACTGTGCTATTAATGATTTAATTTATTACGTTGTACGTTATACTGCTTAACTTAAAATAGTTGTGAGATTTTCTGCGTTAGGTCGGTGTATAACCCTGACGCTAGCTAACTCGTTTGTTATCAGAGCATGCTAACATGAAGATGGCCCAGGTCTGTAAGAATATAATTGACAAATTTGAACAACTTCTATCAAATTTCACTGGTAAAGTCAAGATAACACTGCGCTGTAATTTTGTGACGATATAGCGAGCTATTTACTCGACTAAAGATCACATTTAACGCGCAGTTTAATGTGTGTGCAAGCTCGAGGGAGAATTTATCATGTGAATATTATGTTGATCATTCAACGTAATGAAAAGATTTATTTTCCGTGTTTTGATTGCAGCGTTGAGTATTACAACACCTCACAGACACCGCGTGCACGTAACGGCCAATGAGAAGTTGACCGGTGTGGTGTATACCGCGCGGTGCACGCTCTAAAAAACAAGAGAGTGCAGATACGATGCAAGTCTTGACTCATGAATATATGTGTGTAATATAACCATTTAGTTTGTGCATTAATTGTGCATTCACACTGCCAGCAACTTCGATTTGTGTCGTTTGTTTCTTAGGTGATAGTTCTGGTTGTGCACATGCCACTATGGAAGCATATTGGTAGCAATTATCAAATTGAAATGCAATTTGCAAAATGGCAATGCATTTATGTCTTTAAATATACATTTAAAATAACACATTTACAACATTAGGTGCAAAATGAAAATGAAAATTCAATAACACAATTGACATTTGTCCGTTCCTACTACTTTTAATATGTATTTTGAAATGCATATTTTAACGCTCTTTAAGTTGCAAAATTAAAATGCATTCCCTGGATTGAGTATATGTGTTTAAGATAGCCAAGCAAAACTGTTGCAAAATGATCATTCAAATGTTATTTTCCCTAAATGCATTAACATTCACGGGTTGAACATTTTGGATTGCATTTTCATTACACGGCGCGCCGAGTGTTGCAAAATTCAATGCTTCCATATGCCACTCTTCAGTACAAGAGTTTTTCGTTACACATGGGCAGTATGAATAGGGTTGGGAATCGTTTCAATTTTATCGATTCCAATTCTGATTCTGCTTATCGATTTCGATTCTTATCGATTCCCAGTTTCGATTCCACAGTTGAAGTAAAACATTTAGATATCAACCTGTATGGTCATTTAGCCTGCTTACTGACTTGTTTGCAAATATATATATATATTTATGAGCAGCGTTTTGTGTATATTTACACATAGAAACGCACCTTTTCTGATTTATTACAATTTGTATTATCATAGTTGAACTACATCATGGTTAAACTGCAGTTACTATAATGCAACTATGGTTCATTTGTGATTCCTGTGCTTTAATGCAAATTCTATAGCTAAACTATGCGTACTACAGTAAAAAATATTGATAATTTTCATAAGGGCTTTTATTGAGATATCAGCAGATCGTGCTTAAGGAATTGATAAGAGGAATTCAAATTTTAATCTCAAGTATCCGATTCCTTTCGAATCCGATTCCGAGCCTTTCGATTCCAATTCCAAATTGGAATTGATTTTCGATTCCCAACCCTAAGTATGAATGTACCAGTATTAAAAGATTAGTATTTCATCTAGCAAGTTTAGCCTCCAGTCCAGAATTTTTTGCTTTCACACGTTCGGTTTAGAACTAGAGGGATTACTACAAATTGGGTCTCTTGTTTTTTGGCCCCTTATTTGAGTGTGTAAAAACTACCTAATATTTACAAGGGACATAGTAGTGTTTTCTTTACTTTATATTACACAATTTAAAGCCAAAAACAGTTTGTTTTGCTGATTGTCAAGAAAATCTAAAATACTCTTAAGTATTTATTTCTCACAATTTTTTTTAGAGAAAAGAAAGGAATCACCTTTACCGAGTTCTGGAGTCAGACGGAGGGCTTGCATTGCGCTTGGAAAACAACTACAGGAAATTTCAAAAGACTGAGAACCAACTAAAGCCCACAAAGTTAACACATTTTCCATCACGAATGACACAGAAAGCAGCAATAATGGTTGACGTAAGCACTTTGAGTGTTTTGGAACTGAGGAGGCCAACAGCTGTATTCACATCCATTCTCCAGACTAGTAAATCCATCAGGGTCATAGTATTGACGGGAACAGTAGAGATGCCCAGACCTCTAGCTGTAGCTTTCTGTATAGGATTTTAGCTGCCCAACAGTTTGTGGCCTTTTGGTCATTCTTTGTTTCATAATTCTTGTAAATATACAGTACTGGTTAACATTTTGTAAACACTTATGTTTTTTTCACCTTTTATAGTAATAGTAAACTCATGAAAACAGAGGAATTACACATTTGTTACTATAAATTATGTTGTGACTAAAAGCATCTAAAATAAATCACACCTACCTTATATTTGAGCATCTCGAGTGTGGCCACCCTTTGATTAGCCTCTACTGCTGTGACATCAACGTAAACGCGACACAAACAAATGCACGCCACAAAACAGTAGCAATGGCGCATCTCGAAGGAATGGTGTTATTGTTTCTTGGTATGTGGATGTTGTTCACTGCAAGACGAAGAATTTTGTTTCAAAGAAATGACGGTGCGGTCAACCTAGTGAAATCTTTGGTGCTGACATGCTGTGCTCTACATAACCTTTGTGAGAGTCATGGAGAAGCCTACGAGAATTCATGGGATTCACCTTTTTCAGCAGCAGAGCCTGTGGTGGCACTGACACTGGCTGTGGAGAAGAGGGCAGGGATGTGCGTAAGGGTCTGATGCCTTACTTGACAAGTTAGCTATTGGTGTTGTCTGTACGGTCAAGTGTATTAACAATAAACTCTTGTACTATCTTACAAACTATAATATGTGTCCTTTGCATTATTTTTAAACTGGCTTTTGTATTACATTTTTTATCATTTACATTCATGAACTGGTACGGTATATGCTCCTGAAATATAAAACCATTAAGAAAGTAAACATGTTTGACCAGTGTAGTATTTATTGAAGGAAAACAAATACAAAGTTGTAAAGGTTGAAATTCTAAAAAGAGCAATTACTGAACAATATATGCAGTTCAATCAATATATACACAAGACTTTTTAAAACAAAGTTGCTGTTTATATTTTAAAACATAAACAGAGCAAACGTTAAACAATGTGCAAAAAATGTTCTGTTCTCGCTGTCCACTTCTCGCCTGTACAAGCATCCCCATGACATTGAGGAAGGTTTGATTGAATACAGCCAATTGTGCATTTTCCTCCGTCCTTAAGCTTCCACTTCCTGCTCCCTTGCTTGCCGGGCCAACTGCATATCTCTTAAAACAGCAAGATGCTCCTGATGGTGCAGGCTCCGTTTCCTCTTGCCTGGACCAAAATGAGAAAGTTAGAAACATGAGTTTTCTTGCCAAACTAAACGTTTTTACTGTAATGAACAATTCTCTGAGCAAATAAAGATAAATTAATTTCTAAAAACTGTCCATTACCATCTCTTAAATGATATACAGTGTGAACTAATCACAACAGTTAAAGTAGCAAGCAATAATGTGTTTATGGTGAGCAACAGGAAGTCATGATATATCCTATATTATGAGTAACATATCCCATATTATCATTATATTTTATATAAATATAAACAGTACATGTCTTATAATGAAATACATCTGACATTGTGATATAATGCATTAGGTAAGCTAGGCTAGATGCATTTGTAACCATGAGTTTAGTCTTATTTCATACCTGTGTCCACTCGCTCCGGTGTCATGCTGCTGCTGTCATCCTCACTGTGTCTACACCGGACGCGGCGTGACACATGGCATGTTCTAATGGGATTGTCACGCCACGTCCGGTGTGGACAAATTTTAAAATTATACTGGGTTCCAAGTCGTTCTATTGTCTCTTGTCACGCCGCATCCGGTGTAGACACGGTGTTAAACACTACGAGATGCATGTGAGCTGTGTTTGGATCCAGAGTGAGATGACAGACACCTAGACACAACAGAGAACATTTACTGTACAACTGTATTATAGGAGTAGGTAGTGTTACCAAAATATTACTCAACAACACAATAGAGAGTAATAATACATTTTACTGAAACTTCAGAGAAAAAAAAAAGGTTTCTAGCCTACATTTGTAGAAAAAAGTAAGTTACAATAGAATCATGGGATTTTTTACTGTGTTTATTAATAAATGCATGTATTGAATGTTGTTGACTTAAAAGGGGCAAGAACGCTTCAGAATTTAAAAGAGGTTAAAATGATGTCATAGGCAGGTTTTTAGTCGTGCAATAGTGTTCGTTTTAAATGCTTATATCTTCTAAATGTACGTTTTGTTAGCGCTTTGGAGTATATTAGTTTATTGACGTCCTTAAGCCCAACTTATTTTTAATAAAAGGAAAAAACTTTAATTTCATTTCTACCGTCACACGATACAGAGACATACCATTGAGCTCTTGTTTATGTGTATAGCTACATGTATGTGGTCCTGGTGTAATCCTGATCTTTCCTCTATGTTCCACACTAAAAAACACAGAAAAAATACAGTAGATCACATTCTGTTCATGGGATGCAACACCTGCATTGCTCAAAAAGCTTAAAGGGGAACTACGCCCAAAAATGAAAATTCTGCCTTTAATTACTCACCCTCAAGTAGTTTAACATCCCCAGGACCTCCGTTTTCCCCCAGAACGCAAATGAAGGTAGTTTTGGAAGCTTTCTGACGCCTCCATACATTGCAACGCAACCAAACTTCAAAGCGCTAAAAGGGCGTAAAGACATCGTAAAGTAGTCCACGCGAGACTCCGGTGGTTCAGTATTAATTAATATAATGTGACGAGGATACTGTTTGTGCACAAACAAACAAACCTAACGACTATATTCAAAAACTTCCTGATTTGAGTGTTAGTTTCCAGCTTGCGTTCCCGAGAGCCTCACGACAGTGCATCCGGTGTCAGCATCGCTCGATGCATGTGGTTCTGACCACACAGGCGCTACGTCAGAACACGCATGCGTCGAGCGATGCTGACACCGGATGAACTTTCGTGTGGCTTGTGTGTTTGGTTGCGTTGCAATCTATGGAGGAGTCAGAATGCTTCCAAAACTACCTTCATTTGCGTTCGGGGGAAAAACGGAGGTCCTAGTGATGTTAAACTACTTGAAGGTGAGTAATTAATGGCAGAATCTTGATTTTTAGGCGGAGTTCCCCTTTAATCAGACATCAGACCTGAGTGCATCTGATTAACATCCATTAGATTTAACAAAGGTTGATGGGAGATGCCCCTTTTGCCTCACACATAAAGTAAAATACAGCATTCATCACTTCTGGAAGTCATTTCCTCTAATTCTGGGCCTTGTCCTGAATATATACTGTGTTTGTGTTTATAAATACAAAATTAGTGTGCACAGTACACAGACATATATTATGTAAAAGATAAATCACAATTAATCGTTTGTCAGCCCTACCAAAAACATGAACATTTTCCATTTTCAGTAGAAAACTGTTGCGTGAACATTCCTCACAAGGATAAATAAGACGCTGTGAATTACATGCGTCATATACAACACATTTATATAAAAAACTAATGAGCATTGTATTTTTTTGGCATCATTCACGAATGTTTATATTTGCTCATGATTCTCACAGAAACACTGACCAAATCCTGATATATATTTCATTTTCAAAAAAATATAAGAAACACACAAACACATTATTACATTATCACAAGCAATGAATGAGTTTTCATACTTGAGTTTGTCCAGTGTGCACTTCCGATCGTTCAGTTTATGGGACAGCAGCTGAACTCCTGAGGGTCCCGGGGTGATTGTAGCTCAGGTCCAACTCTCTCAGATGGGACGGGTTTGTATTCAGAGCTGAAACCAGATAACCACAGCCTTCCTCTGTCACCATACAGCCAGATAATCTACAACAACACGCAAAACATTCGTTATCACATTTAAACCGTAAACTTGTTCGATATGCAGTATATTCTTAACATATAGATGGCAGTTGCAGTATTTAAGTCAAGTGTATCACATGTGCTAGTCACGCAGTGCATTTCAGACACAAGTTCAGTGTCACATAAACATACTTCTTAAACACACATCTCTATATGCCATTTGCTGATAAATTACAAAGATCAGTTTATCATCATAAATGAAAACCTCAGTATCTCTAGTCGACAGCTTGAGCTCTTCAGTCCATCAGAGATGAGCTTCACTCCTGAATCCTGCAGATCGCTGTCACTCAGGTCCAGCTCTCTCAGAGGAGATTGAGGATTGTAGAGCTGATGTCAACATTTCATAACTCTTGTTAGCGAGGTTACAGCTCAGCAATCTGAACCTAACACAAAATAAAGATTCAATCAGACCCAGATACTAGTGCCAGCATGTTATGATACCTTCTGGCAACTTGACATGAATCCTAAGTCCTCTCATATCTGTACTGAACTTTTCATGATTCTTTTCAATTATATTTCAGCCTTCAGCACTCACACAGCGTTTCTGCAGTTCCACACCGCTGGCACCAGCCGCCTCTCGAGTCGCGACCATCCCTTGATTTAATGTTAAACTCCTCCAGCCTCTTCTCTGACAACTGGTCATAGTCGCCAAAGCCAAACACTGTGTAACAGACACGTTTTATTTTTGATTGTAAAAACATGTGTATTTCTTCTACAACTGAATTGTGCTTCATTTTTTTATCTTCAATTTTGATCCATCTATTTGATCAATTATCCATCTCTCTGGGCTGACGTTGTTTTTATGAACCCATTTAAGGTTCTGGATCACGTTCTCAAGACTCTTTGAGCTTTCTTCCGTGTGTGTCAAGAAGCCTTGGAAGAGTCACTGATTCCTCAAAGATCTCGGTGCAGATCCCAGAATACACAGAGACCTCGGTCAATGCCGCACTCTTTCAGGTCTTCCTCATAAAACATCACGTTACCCTTCATCAGCTGTTTGAAAGCCAGTTCAGACAGTTTCACAAGCACTTCTCTCTGTGACATCAGGAGGACATCTGGATCTTTTATCTTTCTCCTCATACATCTGATTCCTCATGTTGATCTGAATCAGCAGGAAATGTTGTTATTTATATTTACAGAGGTAAAGGCTGCTTTGGGTTATTTTAACCCGATTTCCCAATATTGGACCACCACTTCTGGCTCACTGTCCCACCACCATATTACTTGCTATGCGAACATATTTTTGAAGGAGCACTTGTAACATTCACAAAAAGTCGTAAATTTCATTCAAAGTAACATTCACAAATTTATGTGTACATTATTGAAATATTGTTTTAAATATAACATTTATACATTTTATAAATTGATCAATATGAAATGATGTAAAATAAAACGATACTTTTAAATATGAAACCACTAGTACGTGGCAGAAATTCGTGGAACGAAAGCCAAAACCAACCACCAGAATGCCTTAGCAACGACCTAGCAACCACACAGAGAACGCCACACAAACCTCATAGCAACACTCTTACAACCACCAAAATACCTCATCAACGGCCTAGAAATCACCCAGAACATCATAGAAACTACATAGCAACCGTTTAACATAATCTCTCATTGCACTAGCAACATCACTCGCCATCGGAAAAACACTAGAAAATGATAGTGTGCGAAACCGCTTTTATTTTGAAATTTGTCCTCCCGCGCTCCTACCGCAATCTGTCATATATGCGCGCACAGAAAACCACGGTGAGGGCTGGCTTGACAGTCATTTTCAAAGTGGAGGCTGGCCTGACCGCAGTTGTGGAGAAGAGGGCAGGGATGTGCGTAAGGGTCTGATGCCTTGACAAGTTAGCTATTGGTGTTGTCTGTACTGTCAAGTGTATTAACAATAAACTCTTGTACTATCTTTCAAACTATAATATGTCTCCCTTGCATTCTTTTTAAACTGGCTTTTGCATTACATTTTTTATCATTTACATTAACGAACTGGTACGATATATGCTCATGAAATATAAAATCATTGAGAAAGTAAACATGTTTCACAAGTGTATTATTCATTGAAGGAAAACAAATACAAATTTGTAAAGGTTGAAATTCTAAAAAGAGCAAATACTGAACAATATATGCAGTTCAAACAATATATACACAAGACTTTTAAAAAAAAAAAGTTAAAATATAAACAGAGCAAACGTTAAACAATGTGCAAATGTATGTACTGTAAAAAAATGTTCCGTTTTCGCTGTCCACTTCTCGCCTGTACAAGCATCCCCATGACATTGAGGAAGGTTTGATTGAATACAGCCAATTGTGCATTTTCCTCCGTCCTTAAGCTTCCGCTTCCTGCTCCCTTGCGTACCGGGCCTCATCAATTGCCATCTGCAATTGGCGCTCTCTCTGTGCCCGGTTCAGCTCCTGCTTTTGAATGTCAGCTAACTGCATATCTCTTAAAACAGCAAGATGTCCTGTTGGTGCAGCTGCTCCTTTTCCTCTTGCCTGGACCAAAATGAGAAAGTTAGAAACATGAGTTTTCTTGCCAACCTAAAAGTTTTTACTGTGATGAACAATTTTCTGAGCAAATAAAGATAAATTTATTTCTAAAAACTGTCCATTACCATCTCTTAAATGATATACAGTGTGAACTAATCACAACAGTTAAAGTAGCAAACAATAATGTGTTTATGGTGAGCAACAGGAAGTCATGATATATCCTATATTACCAGTAACATCCCATATTGTGATTATATTTTATATACAGATATACATGTCCTATAATGAAATGCATCTGATATTGTGATATAATGCATTAGGTAAGCTAGGTTAGATGTATTTGTAACCATGTTGCCACTCGCTCCGGTGTCATGCTGCTGCTGGAGGTAGTTGGTGTTGAAGATTGTGCTGGTGGCGACCCAGCTACCACCAGTTGGGGAGTTGAGGCATCACTGCATGGAGAAAGTGCTAAAGAATCAATTGTAGACAATGTATCTGAAAGAAAACAATCGCACAATTAGTTTATAATGCACAAATTACTGCAACATAATTCCAGAACATTATTGACCATAAACAATAGCAATACGGCTAGCTGTTAGCTACTAGTCTTTGTGCTTACATTAAACATGTTGTCAGCATGGTGGTTTCACATGGTATAGATGTAAAAAGTATCTCTCTAGTAGATGGGCAATAAAGTGAAGCTTTAACGTAAATTGGAATTCCAATTGTACAACTGCTTCTTTTAATTCCCTCCTTTCTTTTTCACATCCTGTACATTCATTTGTTGACTACACTTTTGACATATTCCATTTGAATGTTTATTTATTAAATAAAAAGTGTCTTATTGAGTCCTGTGTGTCCCAGACGCGAGAACACTACTCCTTCCCTTTGATTTTTCTCCATGAAATTTCCAATACCAATATATCTCTTAATATTATATAAATGTCTCCCTGTACTCTTTGTATCCCAATAATTCTGGCCATATGTTTTGAGAATAGTCTTTTTATAATTGTTTTTGCCTCACCTTTACTTAATAAAACTTTCATTTCTATTATTTGTGACTTATTCTTTGGCTTATCTACTACTTTGTTATCCTTCACCCCTACATGTGGAGGAACCCAAATGAAAGATACCTTCAAACCCATATTATGTAATCTCTTTATAATTTGATATATTTCATTTAATACATCTATTCAACATGATTTCCATGTTTTAATACTGGATAATCTTCAATCCACTTTAATCCTTTCATTATTGCAACCAGTTCTACTGTATATACAGAAAGACGATCCGTTGTCCTTTTTTATTTTAATGTCATATTTAGGAATATATACTGCAGCTCCTGTATTCCCATTCTCTGGATTTTTTGAACCATCAGTAAACATCTTTAATTCCGTTGTATACTTCCTTTCCATAAAATGTTTAACTATATACCATTCAGGCAATTGTATCATGTTGTCTTTTAATTCTTCTTGAATTTGTAAAAAAATTGATGGCATTCTAAATAACCAGTGAGGGATTTCTGAATATGATACTGTGGGACAATACTATATTTGATCTAAACCAAATTTCCCTTGCTTTTATATTACTTATCACACCGAATTATCTACATTTATAAAAATAAGCCAGTTTAAAACTTAACATACCTGCACGCCTGATTCACTGTACGACATTAACTATTACAAAACATAAAAAATGTCACAGATTTTTCAGGTAGTGTTTTAAGGAGAGCTCAGTGCTAGGGCCCTAATAAAGTCAAGTGTATTGCAAATGTTTTTGCACATTATGTCGAATATGACAGCTACTATGTTAGTTTGCTTTTTTGCATGACATCAAAGCAGATGGTCGATGTTTAACATATTGTCACTGTAGCTTTTTCTATTGGTGCAATTAGTTTAAAACTAAACATGCTACACATGTCCTGCAGTGATGCCAAAGCAAGTTCATTGACCCCTGGTGGCTAAAACCTACCGACAAGAGTGACCAAATAGTAATCATTTATAAATAATAAAAAAAACAAAAATAAGCAAAATGGAGGTACAAGGTTTTAGTCCGACAGCGATGATATACTGTATTTTTTTCCAAATTTGCCATTAATGGACTGTCAGTAACAGTATGTGTGAAATATACATTATAGACGGTTTAAAAGCAACAACATAAACAAACGTTGCTGTTCATGCACGCTTTTGTGGCCCAAACTTAACTTCCGGTACACATCCACAAAGAATAGAGTCCCTGCAGAATATTTCTGATAACAAACAAAAGAAATAAGTAAATGACATTAGCTAGCAAGTTAAAAGTATGTTTAGTCAGTATTATTTTGGGTTACCATTAGAAGAACTGTTACTTGACTAAACTAAAATGCGACAAAGTTACACGATCCATTCAACAAATTGTTTTTTTAATTCAATTATTATCCAATAAAATATTAATATAAATTAATTGTAATATAAATAAAATATAAGTAGTTATATTATTGGCCACTAGTCAGATTGATCAATAAACAGTCTGGAAGTTAACTTCGGGCCAGGAGCTTGCATCCGATTAAACAGTCTATATCCAATTATACATTTGTCTGCATATAATTTGGTTGATTGCATGTGAAACAATTAACATTATTTTCTGTAAATCACTTTAACTCTAATAACAATAACATATTTACACCAGTGTTATGTGTTAAACAATTTCATTTTACTTGCTGTACTTTAGATCTGCTGAAAATATGTAACTGTACATATTTGGTAGGACAAACATTTAACAGAGTGATGCTGCGTTGAGAAAATAAAGACCAATTCCAGCATAGAGAGTTTCAGTGAATGTTGTGTTAAATGTGTGACTGTTTCAGTGTGTGCATGTCAGAGACGCTGTAAAAAGACAAAGTACCAGCGGGTTCAGATACACTCCTACTCTGTTCCTGGAGAATGGACGGACAGGTGTTCTCTCTCTTTATCGTGAGAGACAGTAAATCCGTCACAAGAACAGGTTAGACTCCACGACTCTGCATTGCGTCCATCATGGGATTTTTTTACTGTGTTTATTAATAAATTCATGTATTGAATGTTGTTGACTTCCAAGGTGCAAGAACGCTTCAGATTCTAAAAAGAGGTTAACATTTCTAGATTTCGCGGGCACGTGCAATAGTGTCCGTTTTAAATGCTTATATCTTCTAAATGTACATTTTGTTAGCGCTTTGGGGCATATCAGTTTACTGACGTCCTTAAGCCTAACTTATTTTTAATAAAAGGAAAAAACTTTAATTTTCATTTCATTTCTACCGTCACACGATACAGCGACATACCATTGAGCTCTTGTTTATGTGCTGGTCCTGGTGTACTCCTGATCTTTCCTCTATGTTCCACACAAAAAAACACAGAAAGAAATACAGTAGATCACATTCTGTTCATGGGATTCAACACCTGCATTGCTCAAAAAGCTTAATAAGACATCAGACCTGAGTGCATCTGATTAACATCCGTTAGATTTAACAAAGGTTGATGGGAGATGCCCCTTTTGCCTCACACAAAGTAAAAGACAGCATTCATCACTTCTGGAAGCCATTTCCTCTATTTCTGGGCCCTGTCCTGAATATATACCCGTGTATGTGTTTATAAATACAAAATTAGTGTGCACAGTACACAGACATATATTATGTAAACTGTTTGACAGCCCTACCAAAAACATGAACATTTTCCATTTTCAGTAGAAAACTGTTGTGTGAACATTCCTCACAAGGATAAATAAGACGCTGTGAATTACATGCGTCATATAAAGCACATTTATGTATAAAACTAATGAGAATTGTATTTTTTTTGGAATCATTCACGAATGTTTATATTTACTCATGATTCTTACAGAAACACTGACTAAACCCTGATATATATTTCATTTTCAAAAAAATATTACAAGAAACACACAAACACATGGGACATTATTACATTATCACGAGCAATGAATGAGTTTTCATACTTGAGTTTTTCCAGTGTGCACTTCGGATCGTTCAGTTTATGGACAGCAGCTGAACTCCTGAGGGTCCCGGGTGATTGTAGCTCAGGTCCAACTCTCTCAGATGGGACGGGTTTGTATTCAGAGCTGAAGCCAGATAACCACAGCCTTCCTCTGTCACCATACAGCCAGATAATCTACAAAAACACATAAAACATTCATTATCACATTAAACAGTAAACTTGTTCGAGATGCAATATATTCTTAACATATAGATGGCAGTTGTAGTATTTAAGTCAAGTGTATCACATGTGCTAGTCATTAGGGCTGTGCAAAAATATCGATACATGTAACTATCGCAATATTTTTTTTTCGATAGTGTATCGATAGTAGAGGTATCACTATAGATACACTATTTTTTTTTAAATCATGTCATATACATACGGCCAAAATTAAGTGGAAGCGAGCATGGCGAAAAATATTAGAACGCTTGGAGCTCTCAGAGCTGATGTGTGGGTGTGCTTTGGTTTTCAAAATAAGTCATGGAGTAATGAGTTATATAAAATAATGCTGTTTGTAAGCTTCGCAAGTCATGACACAAGTCACTTGGCTACTGCAGTGCATTAGACAAAAAGTTTATTAAGAAAAGTAACAATGACATTTATTGTGCTTTCACGGATGTGACACCAGCGCATTTACAGCATGGATGAACCAGAGGTTTTATACTGCCCATGTTCAGTGTTTTAACTGTAATGCACCACAACAGACAAGTGACTTGCGTGAGCCACCTTATTCCCCTGTGCTACCCACTTGAGGGGCGCAATCCACAGTTTGAGAAGCCAAACCTCTGATCTAAAGGTCCATGCATCACACATCATGGCCACTCTGCAGAGGTAAGGGATGTTTTTACACTTATCCTTACAGAAAACCCCCGGTGGTGCACAGCATGTTGTATTTCTAGCTCTACTTTTAACATTTTCTATTTAAAGTATTGCAATATATCGCAAATGTGTATTATATCGTATTGTATCGAAATACATAGCAATATATTGTATCGTGACCCATCTATCGTGATATGTATCGTATCGGGAGGCACTTGCCAATACACAGCCCTACTAGTCATGCAGTGCATTTCAGACACAAGTTCAGTGTCACATAAACATACTTCTTAAACACACATCTCCATATGCCATTTGCTGATATGTTACAAAGATCAGTTTATTGACATAAATGAATACCTCAGTATCTCTAGTTGACAGCTTGAGCTCTTCAGTCCATCAGAGATGAGCTTCACTCCTGAATCCTGCAGATCATTGTCACTCCGGTCCAGCTCTCTCAGAGGAGAGTTTGAGGATTTTACAGGTACATCTAAAAAAATGTAATATTGTGAAAAAGGTCAATATTTTTTGTCACTCATTTCAGAAAGTGAAACCCATATATTATATAGACCTACATATAACCCACTTTTCAGAAGCCCGACATTTCTGTTTAAATATCATTTTTTTATTGATCTTATGTAATATTCTAATTTTCTGAGACACTGAATTTTGGGTTTTCATTATCTGTAAACCATAATCATCAAAATTTCAAGAAATAAAGGCTTGAAATATTTCACTCTATGTGTAATGAATCTATATAATATATGGGTTTCACTTTCTGAAATGAGTGACAAATAATACTGACCTTTTTCATGATATTCTAATTTTTTGAGATGTACCTGTAACGAAGGACTAGCTTTGGTCGGTATATCGGAGCTCCCCCGGGTTGGCTGTCTCCAGATGCCCCGACACAGAGTCTTTCGTCCCCGCATCACTAACATAAAATAAGCTGGTCTGTGGCTAAGAATCCCATCTAAAAGACCGTACCACTTGCTTGCTTCTTTTGCGGACTGAACCACTCTGACTGTTGTGGTTTTAATTTGTTTGTAGTCCTGTTTTTTTACGCGGCACTGTTTTGCCGAGTGATTAATTCCAAGCCCTGCTAAATATTTTCGTGTTTCGCTTTGTCCCGTAAAAATCCTGATTTCTTTGGATTTCCCACGTGGCATAAATGTTAATAAGCGCCTGAATTTCGGCGTCGGTGCACCTATCGTATTCTATGCTCATGTTTGTTGTGAGGGAAGTAAACACAAACTTCTTCTTATTGACTTTTATGGCGGTTGGCAAGTCAACTTTTGGAGCATTAGCGCCACCAACTGGACTGGGTGTATTTTAATTGTCTTAAGTTAAATTAAAACTACTCAACAGTTGTTGATTCTTTGGGCCAAATGTTGTTTTCGCTGAAACCGTCTAATAGTATTCCAACAAGAGTTTTTTTGACAGCTTAAAAAAACATTTTAAAACTCTACTGCTCTACTCAGAGCCATTTTGTTGGATTATTTAGAGAAGTCATCTTAAGAAAAACAATATCGATATTCATTCATTAATTTTATTTTATTTTATTTCCATCTATGCGTGTAATTTATACAACTTGTCATAACCTAATAAATAAAACTTCTCAAATGTCAAAACTAGACCGAAAGCGCCCTCGTGTGGTTGAAGGGAAGGGCAGGACAACCAAAAGCCAAAGCTTCTTTGTCAAAGCGTCTCCTGTCATGCTTAAAGGGAGACAAGCACGCTATTGTCTATAACAATAAGAAGCCAATAAATGTTGAATGTAGAAAAACCCTGGTAACAAAAAACAAACATGCCTTAACGAATATTTCAATATGGTGGTAAAAAGCTGGGTGGCATAGGCTACACTGGAAATGCGCTTTTCAAACGACAGGAAGAGCAACAACCATCAAGTGACAAGTTGTTTTTTTATTTGACTTTTGCAACAATGTTGAAAATATGAATAAATGGAAGTCCTAGAGCAGCATGTTTTCATTGTCAATGCAAATGTTGAGGTTGCCAACAAATAACCCTGCACCTCATGTGCAAGAAAATCTGTGAATACTTTGAGTTAGTCTGTGGTACACTTGTGACCTATAGCAAGCAACGTCATTTAAAGGCAAAGTTCCAATTCAGATCGGTAATGTGCTAAAAATGCATTATGTTTTGCATTAGTCATTTTTTTCTTCTAGATTGACATAAATATTTTTTATTGAACTATTTTGTTTTCTATCTCTTAGCTGGAGGAATAGACAATTTTAGTGTATCCATCAAATACAACTATTCTGACTAGCTGCATCACTGTGAGGTATGGCACATGCAACGCGTCCTGCCGCAAGACCATCCAACGCATAGTGAGAGCAGCTGAGAAGATCATTGGTGTCTCACTCCCCTCCCTCCAGGACCTTTATGGAGCTCCTCTCACCCGCAAAGCCCTCTGCATTGCAGGTGATCCCACCCACCCGACAAACAGCTTCTACGGGCTGCTGCCATCAGGAAGTCCGAGTTCATTCAAAATTGTACTCGAGTCCAAGTTCGAGCACCCCAACTCTAAATAATAGTGTAAATGATTATATGTATTAAAATTATTAAACAGATGACAACTAATTGGGACAATAAAGAACGCTCTACTACCCTTAACCTCACCATACACTTTATTATTAAACTCCTGTTAGCCATTTTCAAATATTTTCATTTAGTTGAAAATAAATGCCTGTATGATCTAATATGTGATGTGAATGTAGTTCGGCAAAATGTGGATTCGATCTTGCATTCATATGTAGCGTTAGTACTATTTGTCACACGTCTAATTCACTACGCCACAGAAGACGCTGGGAAAGAAATGTTGTTTTTGCTAAATTTCTTTGCGGAGAAGGACCCACTCACATTTGCTCATGGAAAGACATGCAAAAGATCCAAAATGTAAACGGCCCCTAAGTGATTCGTACAGGGCATGGTAATACAAGATTCGGGGCTTTAGTGAAAACTTTCGGGGCTTCAGCCCCCTTAGCCCACTCCAGCGCCGCCCAACAATTGAGATCAACTGTTCTCTTTTTTTTTACGTTGTTACAGTGTGTGGTTGTGGATGATTTTGTATTAGCTCACCTCCCATTCACATCCATTCAGTTGTGTATGAACACAAAAGATAGCACAATACTTGGGGTTGGGGTTCAAATATGTACATTTTTAGGACAAATTAGATATTTACATTGGTTAGTGGTTGTAAGAATGACTTGTCGATATAACTTGTTAGATATTTGTCAACCTACTACATGGTTTATAGGTTTAAAGGCATAGAAACTCATGCAAAGCCAGTGCTTTACAGAAAATACACCCAGACAGTTCTGGTTTCTGTTTGTTGCTGTTTTTAATCCTATTTAATGGCAGATATGTGTAATTGCCCACTTAGGATCCTTAAAGCTGGGTTCCTGTTGGTCTTGGTTGGTTGCACCTGGCAAGCTCTCTGCACTTTAAGAGTAGGTTGGATTGGGTTTCGTGAGGAACTAATCCTTCCTGCCTACATCTTTAACAGCCACTGACCCACAACGAAATGAAACGTCTCTCTAAATATTTTCCATGGCTGACCTAACTGGATATGTATCTGAAAATACATTCATTTGTTCATTTAAGATTTCAAATGGTTTCACATTGAAAAAAATAACCCAAAATAACTAATGGTTTGTATAAGAAGAGATAAGTCACAAAAAGCTTAGCAGTCCACTTAAAAGCACTATGTTTTTTGATAGGTTTTCATTCAAATGTTTTACAGACAATGATAAAAGGGATGCTTGTCTTAGACTAATAATTGTTGGATACTTTCTGACCCAAAAACCAGCAGGGATTAAACTGACTACAGTTTACGACGCGTCTCATTTCCAGAGGGGACCTGTTGTAGCTTGAGGGGATACCAAGCTGACAGCTCTCAAAGCGTTGTGTGGCTATCACAACATGCTAATGGTAGACTGATTACAGGGTTTGGCAGGGAGTCTGTCACACATGCTCTCTCGTAATAGGCAAAAATGGAGTGTGGTCCATCTTAGACATGCGTTGGCTTTACAATGATTGTCATGCTGCAATTGAAGGGCCAGTAATATCTAAGTTGGTTACCATTCAACAACAAAACACGTGGAAGGAATGTGGATGTCTCTGGATTTTTGCTTTTTAGCATAAAAAACAGGGAATAAATTAAGCGAAATGACTCAGAATAGCTTTTACAGCATCCTGTTCAGCCCATTTTTTAAACCATATTTAAAAATACATTAGGCTTGAGATAAAACAATCACACCGATATATTTTAAGATATGTCAGTGAAAGTTGTTTTCGATCAAGACACCTTTAACATTTAAGTTAATCTGGGGCTAGGCTTAAGCCCTGTCCAGCAAACCACCCCTAAATATTGTAAGACTCAGTACTATTAACTTATTGTTATCTTTATAACATATCCAAAAAACTTTGCAGTTGACAGTTATCAAAGCCTCATCTCTAATCTTCTATTTATGCCTAAATCATAACCCTTCAACTTTTTTCTCTTATTCAGAGAGACCTGTGGGGAATTTAAAACAGGATGTAGGATCAAACACAAGTTAGGGGTGCCACAGGGTTCAATTTTAGGCCCTCTGCTTTTCTTCTTGTATATTATTCCTTTTTGTCAATATCAGAATTCACCGGAAATAGTTCTCGATGTTATGACAATTAATTTTTCATGTTTAGACCTAACAATTTGTCAAGTTAAGATAACGTATTAAGGATATCAAAGACAATTTTTTTCTACATCTTGTACAACTGAATTATTAATTATTGGACCCAAAACATAAGATTCAAAAATATAATTATCTACTATAGAACCCAAGTGCCATCTGTCTTCAAAAATAATACCCTAGAGCTACGCATTCCTAATCCAAAGAACCTAATTTATGCTTTTATGAGTTGAAATGTCCACATGTCATATGGATTTTGTAATAGTGTTATAGCATATATATTTGTAACATTTCAACATAGATAAAATCACAATTTAACCCATGTTGAGGTTGAAAGTAAAAGATTTGTTTTGACTATATTTATAGTGTTTCTTATGGTGTTATTAAGGTATTTGTAATGGTTTGTGATTGTCAGGAATCTAGGTGGTTGCTAGGATGCTGCTTTGCAGTTGCTAGGGTTCTTTAGTGATCTTTATTGCACTGCTGTGTGTTAACAAGGGTTTTACTAGGCAGCTGCTCATAAATAGTTATTTACCAGCATCTCTGTAGTATAAGGATTAGGTCCCTCTGTCTTCTCAATAAATAGGGTTAGAGTTGTTCAAATACCTTACTCTACTTAAAACAATTGTAAAAATAAAAATCAAGGTGATACTTGTGTTGGGGAAAGCATTAATCAAACGTATATCTTGGTTGTTGCCATTTACATATTATTTCCTTGTCTCATGTGCATTTATTTATAAAACTACATGAAACTGTTCAGCTTTGAGGAGCTGCAGTTCTCTATGTGATCAGTATGTGGGCATCTGACATGTTGAAGAGTCCAGGTGTTGCCTTGAATGTTATCACAAGACCTGGAAATGAACTCCGTTCAAAGAGAGCATGTCAAAATCACGCCGCTTGAAGTCTTTTGTTGCGCCTTTTTTGCTGATAAACCTGACCAAGTTCACTGCTATAAATCATGTAAATCAGGTGAAGACAGGCTTTGCATGTGTCAGATAAGCTTAAAATAGTTGTTGAATTAGTTGGTAATGGTAAAGTACGGACGTCTTGCTCTAAAAAGCATTAAAAGTTTTTCATTCCATACAATTGAGTTATAGTTGATAAAGTATATTTAAAGCTAAGACATACTCAGGTTCAGGGGGTTTTCAACTAAAAACTGAAACGTTTTTTTAAAAGATTGTAAGAATGATACTTTCTCTGACTAAACTACAAAAACATACATTTGTGAGAAGGGGAATGTCATGAGCATGAAAATAACATGTTCAATCTATAGGTAGCCTACTGTATGTGCAAATACTTGACAACCAAACAAAAAATGGTCGACCACATGGACCACAGGCATTTTGCTGCTTTATCGTCCAGTGGCATTTAGTAGTAATAAACCAAGCTTATTATCTGTCTAGACAAAATGTTTTGATGCTTTCACGTTTTGATGATTTGTATTCACTGCTCTGTAAAAGAAAGCATATGTTCGCATGCAGATGTGTTTTTAATAGAAGTGACATCGCCAACTACTGGCCTGGAATGCATGAAACAGCATCGTAGTTTTCGCAAATCTTGTGATCGTACTATCAGATTCAACTACATATGTTTTGTAGGTTGTCAACTAAAATCTTCAAGGTATTTTGGCAGTGTATGAATACTAAGCATAACTATTTATATTGCTCATGTGATTTAGTGATTTAGACACAAGTACAGTAATACTTAAGGCTCACAACAACTATAAAAATGTCTTTACAAGTCAGTAGAATATATAATACGTTGATTCAACTAGATTTTTTAAAGTCAGTTTCATTTAATTTAAATTCAATTGACTCTTAAAGTCAGTATTTGAACAATTTTTTTTGACAAACTTTTATGCCCGGTTTCACAAACAAAGCTTAAGCCTATCCAATGCCTTAGTAACTACATAAAATTGCCTTGACAATCTAGATATTGCGCTTTCCTGTAGCTCAGTGGAAAGAGCATGTCTTTAACAATGCCAAGGTCATGGGTTCGATCCCAGGGGATTTCACATACTTGGAAACAAATGTATAGGATAATGCAATGTAAGTCGCTTTGGATAAAAGCATCTGCCAAATGCATAAATGTAAATGTAAATGTAGATATGCCCTAGTAACAAAAACGCCACATAGCAACCTTGAATTGCCCCTTAAGGAACCACTCACAACTCATTAACAACAGCCTAAAAACATGTTTAAAAACTTGAAAACTGCATAAAAACATGCAGCTAAATGGCCTTGAAACTATCCAGAACACCCTAACAACCTTCCAGGACATCTTAGCAACCAGGAATGCCATAGCAACCTCTAACAGTCCAGTCTCACGTAGCCAGACCTTCGGTTGAAAAATAATTGTGTGATATTTGCTGCGATTAAAAAGTAGTTTCGAATTTAGTACGCAATATGCATCAGGTGGTTGGTGAACGGTCAGTGGGTGTGATGTTTGAAGGCGAGACCACCCACATCCTATCGTTGTGGTGGTGAGCTTTGCACTAACAAGCACTATAAAAACAAAAAGTTAAACTTTTCTTAAAGCTGCAATCTGTAGCTTTTAACTCTCTATCGCCATCTCTGTTCGAAACATAAAATTGCAGGTTCATTTACAGCTTAAAGTGATAGTTCCACAAAAAAAATGAAAATTCTGTCATCATTTACTGACCCTCTTGTCGTTTCAAACCTGTTTGACTTTCTTTTGCAGAACAAACAAGAAGATATTTTGAAAAATGTTGGTCAATGATGACAGAATTTTCATTTTTGGGTGAACTATCCTATTAAGTATTTCAAACGGACATATTTCCTACGAAATCATACATGACATTTTAAAGTAAAAATCATTTTTTACGCTTATCAGTTTTAATTGGAGTAAGACAAGGAGACAGGAGACTTGCCCAATAACAAAGTTTTTTTTAACAAAAAAGTTACAAATTGCTTTAAGCATGATACCACTGAACATAAACTAAAGGGGAAATTTTCTTCTAATATTTTGTGTGGGATCTTTCATCGCTTTTGTCCTTTTTGCTAAAACATGTCTTGAAATTGCCATGACATCATGTGCCTGCCGACCCTCCCTCGAGTTAGCGTGAAGTGCCCTGTCAAATACTTTCTTGGGGCTGTTAGTACCTGCATGTGTCTTAATCCACTCAATTTCGCTTGTTTTTCTCTGCTTAAATGGCAGAAAAGAATGCCTGAGGACTGTCAGCACACACCTGCAGTCTGCGCTGATCTCTCGGCCTCCAACGACGCTGCCGCAACACGAGAAAGATATTAGCGACTATGAGAAATGTAACAAACAGATCGGCGGTATAACAGAGCGGCTCCCAAACTTGGCCGGGGTCCAGGAGGAAACAAGCCAGGGCAGTGAGAATCCCAGAGTCCTCCAGACGTTGTTTGCATGATGAAAGGTGAATTCTCAATGGCTCATCTCACCGCAGGCTCAGTTTAAAGCCTGTGATGTTTTGGGGCTTTTTTCAGAAATCTGCAATAATTACATGTAAGCAAGGGTTAAACTTTAACATTTACACCTGTAAAGTGAATAGCGGCAGTTTCTTGAGCGACAGCGATTCATAGCTGTCAGCTGGCGGGTAATCCCTGCGTTTGAGTTGCTTGCATTCTGCTCAAAGACCACCAAGTATAAATGCAAAGTTGTTTGAGTCGTTATTTTCTGTTGTTTCTTTGTTTTGAAAAGTAATTAGTCAATCTTTTATCTTGAGTAAAACATGTTTTGTGCAGGTTTCCAACTGTGAGCCGTGTTCCAAACCCAAGTTTTCTGCGTATTAAGGCATCATAAACATGCTTCCAATACAAAGACGACTCCAAAAGGTACAATATAAAATACAGATAATTCTAAGATAACAAGTGTTGAAATAATTTGAAGGCGATGTGTATTTTAGAGAAAGTATGATGGATCATAACAAAACCAGTGAAAATGTCCATCCAACACTCTTAAAAATACATAAAGGTGCTCGAAGGGTTATTTGCAGAAGAAATTTCTTCGGGCTTTCTAAAGAGCCTTTTAGTAGGATTCGAGTATAGTCTGATGAATCTTTTTCCATTATGAGTAAACTTTTGTTCAGTGGATGTTAAAGGTTCTTGGAATTAAGGAGTGAAGGTAGCAAAGAAAGACAAAAAAGCAAGAAGAACGTCATTCATTCAGGTTTAAAAATGATCAGTTAAAAGAATGAAATTGAAGTAAAAATGTAAAAAAAGACTGTTATACCCAACACGACACGACAATATAACAATAATATAATATAATATAATATAATAATATGCTAAACATATTACTGACTGGTCACAGACAGTACAAACAGCCTAAATAGACACCTGTTCCCTAAATAGGTGTAACCAATCACTACAAAATTCAGATTTTTTACATTGTACTGTATATTAATGCTTGTTCATAAGGTTCTTTAAATATTCTTTTGCTTTCATGTGTTTTCTTTTTTATACAATGGTTCTCGGGACCATAAATGTGACCCTGGACGACAAAACCAGTCTTAAGGGTCAATTTTTCAAAATTGAGATTTTTACATCATCTGAAAGCTGAAGAAATAAGCTTTCTATTGATATGTGGTTTGTTAGGATAGGACACTATCTGGCGGAACAACAACTGTTTACAAAGCTGGAATCTGAGGGTGCAAAAAAATCTAATATTGAGAAAATCTCCTTTGAAGTTGTTAATCAGAGGCACTGTAGCAGGCCATCCACTCACAAAAATAAAGTTTTTATACATTTACGGTAGGAAATTTATAAAATATCTTCATGGAACATGATCTTTACTTAATATCTAAATGATTTTTGGCATAAAAGAAAAATCTGTCATTTTTACCCATACCCTGTATTTTTGGCGATTGCTAAAAATGTTCCTGTGCTACTTAAGACTGGTTTTGTTGTCCAGGGTCACAAATAAATATAATAATGTGTCCCTTCAATCTCACATTATCTGTATGCAGTATAACACTGAACACACAATACACAAAACCACATATTCTATCAAATAGACCTGAAAATGCATTTGCATTATATTTTACAGTACTCACTTGAAGTGTACTTATTCATAATACTGGAAACTACTACACATGTACTTAGTATGTACATGTAAAACCACATTGTAAATAAATTGCTATCGTTGATTATGCTGATCATATGGACAACTCAGTCTCCAACCAGATGATGGCACTGTGTATCCATCAATGCACTGCGTTTCATGTGATCCTGCCTTGGACTGCAGCCTTTTGTTTTGCACCCACTAACCCATCTACTTTGAATAGATCTGTAGCATGTAGTAAATAAAGCCTAATATCATTTAGATTCTGAAAGAACATTAATACAAATGAGGTTGGGTTCATTTGGCCGTAGAGAAAAACATCATGTAGTGTTATTTTATGGGACAATTGACAGTTTAATTTGTTTTGTTATTTATATTGTTATTTGTGTAGACTTATTTAGTTCACTTTAGTCAGGTTGTATAGTAAACGATGAATTACAGCGAAGTTTACTCATTATTATTTTTGTGTATTTCACAATGGTTATAGCAAACACATTTGAATTACATTTTGGTGAATTTGCCAAATTGCAAAAAATATTATTTTATAACATGTGGATGCACTAATTTTGTTTGTATTAATGCAAACTGACCTTTGTGCAGATTTGTGATTCACTTATTTAAACATATTTATCATATCAGATCTCACTTTGTGACTTTCAGCTGCACAACAAGGCGGTCTTATACGAGCCAATAATGGCCCGCAAAACACAGCAGCGCACTCGCTGGAATCAGCCTGACTGCCAGACATGACATAAATGGCTAAGCGGTCACAATTACATGAAAGATTGTTTGTTCAGCTAAATTGATCCCTCTTGTTTGCAGTGCTCTAGCTGTCCGGCGCACAATACGGGCTCGCTTCTGAGAACATTTCTGCTCTGTGTGTTTATCCTCCTGTACGTACTGTAGTGACTTTCACACGAGCATTCGAATCCATCTTTTAGGCCGAAAGTGCATGTGTCCACATAACCTCTCACATACATGGCTTGCAAGAGGCGAGGGTGTGCTCGTACACCGACAGGGTTGGGCAGAGATCAGAAGTAACATACAGGTGCACAGTGACAATTGACTGCGGATTGATGTTGCCTACAGAGAAGTTGTGGTTTAGTACCTGCGTGACTGCAGCGGGTAACCCGGGGAAGGTGGAATGGGGCGGCAGCTGTGTGTATGGAAATTCTTTTCTTGTTTGTTTGCTTTTTGGACGGCGAGAGTACCACTGCGCTCTAATGACACTAATCCCTCCTCAACGCAAGCGGAAATTCTGATGGTTTCAACAGAAACTCCGGACAATGTCCTCCTCCGATCCTCAATTACATCCGAGATGATGAAGTTTGTTTGTTTCTGGGCCAGATTCGAAGGAAGGACTTACACACACATATATATAAAACTTATCTTGAACTTGTTACCTTCTGCTAAAGTAAATATTGGTTTATGAAGCCTCAGAAGCTTTCATGTCAAGAACAGATATCCGCCGTGTCAACAAGTGGAATGAGAAAGTCAAAGTATTACTTTCTCGTGTTGAACATAAAGGCATTTGGATTTGGCTTTCCGACTCAATAGTCTCACACTTTGTCAATAGGTTAAAAGACTTTATAGAACGGTACTCCTAAAGTTTTTGAGAACACGCGATTTCATTAGGGTGGTTAAAGGCATAAATCCTCTCTCGGCCCCAAGGACACGTTGTCATGGCGACGGCGAACAGAAAAACAAAGGCCAGGCAAATGAGAGAGGTTTAATGTCCAGAAACGGGACGGGATGCAGAAGTGACGTAAAGCCAAAGACTTCAAATTGAACGGTCATAGCTTGAATTCAATGAAAAACTCGGTACAACTGAGAAACAAGGAAAATTACGCTGCCTAAAGCAATCTCATGGCAATTCGTAACTATTTTGACGAGGTGTAGGCTATATTCATGTAAATTCCTTTCGTTCATGCGTTTTAGTACGATTTAATTTCGCGACAGTGATGGTTATAGGTTTAGAGGCGATTCAATTTCTAACAATTGCATGTTTTTGTATAATTCACATAGTACGAATATAAAGAAACTAGCCACCTTGTAAAATATTTAAAAGTAGCTGTAAGCTGACATATAGCTGAACATATTTTTTGTTCCTGGCCGAATTAACTGCATGTTGTAAATTCTGAAACATTTAAACAGTTTTCTTTGCGTTTCTTTGTAAAACGAGATTTGCGACTCCTGATTTTGAAATTCAATATAGGTAAGAGCCTCCAATTGTTGGCTCTGCTTTTCGAACATACGCTGCGTTTAGCATTCATCTTCTTCAACAAGCTGTCACCGTTCTACATGGCCCCCAAGGAAGGCCTGCCAAAATATCTACACTCGCAGAGGCTCTCGTTGGACGTGACTCGAGGATTAGGTCTTTTTGTTTCACGCAGGGCCTGTGGAGCGTGACCCCGAGGAGTCGCATGCATTAATCATGAGCGGTGGCCGGGACACCCGACAGGCCCGGAAATTCCTGGGACCCCTAGCCACTGGGCAGGTGTAACTCGGAGGCTGGCCCGTCTCTGCTGTGAAACCTAGGTAGGGGCCAGAGGCGTTGCCATGGGCCCGATCCCTGCAGAGCGTTCGGCAAGCGTGCTCCTGACAAGTAAATAGGATGAGTAATTAGATATTACAATGAAAGATTAATGGTGTCAAATTGATGGTTCACTCATGGAGTCTTGTCTACAGGAGGTCATCGATCTTTCGCAGTCCTGCGCTGGTCATCGCCACGTTTGCACCCACTAGAGTTTAGAGAATGTAAATGTTGTGTTTATGTTTGGTGTTGGCGAATAAGATCGAAGTAAGAATTTATTGTTCTGCCAGAGAGCTTGGATTCGATCCAGCTCCTCATGCCCAGCAACTAGATTCAACATCACCCAGTCAGCGAGTGAACAGGTTGTGTTGGCACCCTAACAGTGGACATATGTTCCTCTTATTGTGAATCAAACCATTTTGTTCGGCGTTTAAGTGAACATGCCAAGTTGAATCGTTTCTGATTCAGATGTTCATTTTAATCATGAATTATTAATGATTACCACATCGTGTAATTGTTATCAAAAATGAACATTGATACGAGTGTCAAAATAAGACATGAAAAATAATCTACAATAAAATGACACTACTACTAATAAAAAACAATAATAATAAATAAATAATATATTTAAGTTAGTTCATAATAAAAAAATGTAAAAGTATTTTACCAATTAATACATTTATTATTTTTATTATTATTATTAATAATAATATAAACTTATTAATTGGCAAAATATTATTAAATTTTAATTATGAACTAACTAAAAATATTATTCATATTAATTCTTTTTTAAAAGACTGTTATTTTTTATTATATTATATTATTATTATTCAAAATTACCATATATATAATGTAGCATGTAAAAACATTTTCTTTTGTAGTGAAAAAGTCTTAAATATCTTTGTTTTGCCAGTTTGGACTTTTTAAATTTATTTGAACTCATTTTACTTTCTAACCACTTTGCTTACACTACACATATTTTCTGGGTAAGTCTTTGGATCAAAGTATATGTCAAATGCATTATTGTAAGTGATGAACCTAAATTTATGTGCCCTAGTACTCAACATGGCCTCAAATCGAGTTTCGGTCAACATTCTTTCTTAATTGATGTCGACAGGTGCAATTACACACAATGGTCAGTTTAACCGAAGCTGACGCTCATTTTTGTGGACACCTCCTCTCGAATTTTGGGTTCACTGACTTTCTTGACCTGCTGGAGTGCTGCTTCACTGGAAGGCAACAGAGTTTAGCCTGAGACCCTGTACGTCAGGACACATGTCTGCTGTTTAATGAGGGAAAATGAAGGGATGCTCCGCCATACATCATCTAACAGGGCCTCCGCCTTCTCTGTGTTTTGTATTGTTTCAGAGAACTCAAGTGAGCTGTTAAACATTCGTGATCGTGACACATTTTGGGGGTTTTGTTCATAGTGTGCTGGTATGTTTTGTCTAGAATAATTTTGTCCAGAATTACTTCACATTGTTTACTACAGCATCAGTTTTGACCCCAAATTTTTTACTTCATGTATATACATTATTGTTCAAAAGTTCATTTTTGGGTTGATAAAGAACTTACTCATTCTGTATTTTGAATTTTCCACATGTCTGAATAGTAGTAAACTCATCAAAACTTTGAAGTAACACAAACGTAACTTTGGGAATTGTGTAGTGACAAAAAAACAACAACTAAAAATGAATTCAAACTGTTTTATCATCTTCAGTGCGGTCATCATTTGTCTAGAATTTGCAAAAATGCTGTCTTGTCATTTTCTCGAGTAGCTTCTTCACATGTATTCTGAACTTTTATTGGCTGCATTTTTTCAGTATTCAGTCTAAGTCATTCATTTTTTAATAAAATGTTTTGTGATAAAAGAAACTTTATTTGCACAATTATATTTTTGTCTGCCAAACTACTTTCAGACATTTAAGCAAACACCTATAGATTTGTAAGGTCAAGAGAAACATTTCACTCAAGTGACCCTAAACTTTTCAAATGCATTTTCAGTTTTTTTTTTTTTTAGCTTTTTATCATTCACTTCTACGAGAAATGAAGCAAGAAGAGCTGTTGTTTTAATCATATTATCCCTTTTTACTTTAAAACCTGAAATCATCACATACAAAACGCTTGCGCTCACTCATTGTCAGACATGCAAAGCACCCAAAACAAAGGTCAACAAATGAGTAATTACATCTCTTCTGAAGAACATATCACCAACCTTACAGTTTACAAATCATTCTTTCTGAAACATACTAAACACAACGAAAAGCAATTCTAGCAGTGTTAGTAGCCGTGTTTTATTTTTTTCCCATCTTTGTATAGCACGATACGGCTTTTAAGGATGTTTGTATATCATGATGAGTGTGTATGTATGTGTGTGTGTGTGGTGTTTTGAAATGGTGTTTGCTTTGGAGCACATATTATGAGATGAAAGAGATATAGCACTACGCCCTGCGGTGCTCCGAAATATGGAACGCTCCACGTTTGCTCACCTGGACCCACAGTCAGTTCAGAAGCATTAGTAAACAAAAGGCCGGCTTTTCGCTGCGAGCATGTACAACAGATGTTCACTGGGGCTCTGGATAACAGCTGCCCTTCACTGTCTGACTGCAGGGCGTCACATTTGACTCGCAATACTACCTGTTTTGTGATTCTGTAGATTTGTGACTTTGTTTAGTCTAAATTTAAGGTATGTTTAGGTGACCTGGTCAGCTGCTAACCTTCAAATGTTAAGACAAAAGGTAGGCTAACTAATCCTCTCATTGTAGCCTACACTCTTAAAAATAAAGGTGCATAAAAGGTTCTTCACAGCGATTCCATAGAAGAACCATTTTTGCTTTCACAAAGAACCATTTAGTCAAAGGTTCTTTAAAGAACCATATTTTTCTTACTTTTTTATAATCTGAAGATGTTAAAGGTTCTTTATGAACCAAAATGTTCACAGGCATCTTTTGCTGAGAAGACCATCCTGTGAAACATCCAAATGAAAGACATTTTTGATAAAAATTTAAGTTATTCAGAAGAAAAATGCCAATTGTTAGTCTGTCAGCTATATACACACTTAAAGTAAAAAGTAAAAAAAATGTTTTACTTTGTTTTGTATGAACCCCTTTCTTGCTTTCTGTGTTCTTCAGAACCAAAACGGGAAACTTCAAAAAAGTCCTGCGCTGCGTCCGAAATACTATGACAGTACGTACTTATTTAAATTAAGTAGGCCTACCTATCCATCAACCGTTAAAAAACAGTACGTTCTGTATAGTATGTGTGGGGGTTGTATGAATAGATTTCGGACATAATGCGTCCGTCATGTTTTATTGTCATGTGACCCCGTATGCTCTTTGACCTATGACGTATTAACAACAACCTGTACGTAGCCGTCGGTAAAAACATAATTTATTCATGAAGAAATGAATTTATCTATACTTACAGTATCTATTTATCGGTACTATTTTTATGTGATTTACTCATAAAATTTGACCGTTGCTCAGCTCCCGTTGCATCATGGCATAGAGAAGTGTCCATACGATGCACAGTCACAAATCTTGGCGGAAGCAGTAGACCATCCCAGTATTTCTCGCCTACTGTTTCATGCATACTGAGGTTTTGGACATACTACTCATGACTCATTTTCGCCTACTATATAGTAGGGAAGTAGGCGATTTCGGACGCAGGGCAGGTTTTAGTCCTTATGCTGGGTTCACTCCAAACGCTAACAATATCGTTCCACGCTTTTTATTACTCGCTGTAGATGTTTGTTATTTTCGAGTGAATGACGCGATCTGATCAACCTTCGTGGAAGACGAGATTGACACGTGTGAGTTTTCGTCTATACGCGTCTTTGCATTGACAAATCGCTTAATTTGCGTTTGGTGTAAACCCAGTGTGACGAGGGAGGCGTGACGAGTGCCGTGGGAGGAGCAAGCGAGGCCGGTAATGCGATTGATAATGAGCGTCAGCTGGGCGCCACCGGCCTCGTATCTCCCACGGAGGAGATTGGAAGCATAAAAGGCAGAGCGGCAGGAGCATACGGCGAGAGAGCACCGGGCCCGGACAATTACGTTTTTTTTACGTTCGTGTGGCCGGCAGTCGTCCGTGAGGGGCTGCCGGCCTGTTTTTACTGCTGTTTATTGTTTATTTATTTTTGATTAAAGTGTTTAAGTGTTTGCCGGTTCCCGCCTCCTTCGTCACACCCAGCATTACAGTGGCAATGTATGGTGCCTGAATCTTTTCAAGCTTCAAAAAGACAAAAAAACTGGGAACACTTTACAATCAGTTTGTATTTGTAAATGCATTAGCTATCATGAACAAACAATGAGCAATATCATTTTTTTACATGTATTAGTCTTTCTTTATGTTAATTAATGCCAATACAATAATTCATGTTTATCATTGTGCATTAACTAATGTTAACAGATACAGCATTTGATTTTAAAGAAGTATTAGTAAATGCTGAAATGAACATGAATTAAGATACATGCTGCAGTATTGTTCATTGTTTGTTTATGTTTGCTAATGCATTAACTAATTTTAACAAAACAACTTTATTGTGAAGTGTTACCCAAAAACTATAAAATAATGATCTTGCGTATTTTCCAACTGGCCTTAAGAAGTTTGAGAGCTTGGCAAAGGCCGCTTTTTGTATTCCATGAAAAAAAACTGATGTGAAGGTGTGTAAATTATAACAGAACTTACATGTCCATTGTATTCCATGGACAAACTTATATTATGATGAATTAAATGGATAATATTACAATTCTAGATTTTAATTGAAATGCAATCCCCATGTTAATGTTTGCCACCAAGCTCTTGACAGTCGACAGGCGCATTGGCAAACCACTGTAATTGGTACTGCTTGACATCAAGTTTACTGTGATAAACTACTCATCTAATTGAAATAATGGTATTTGCCAAAGCTTCTCATTAGTTGCAGATAATTAAGCATGTCTGATTGAAGTGCCTTGATAGCGGTTAAACAGTACTAATCAAATAATTCACAGTGACACAAATGAGTCCACTGGAAATGTCTTCATTATGTACACAGCAAATCATCTGCGTTAGCTGAAGATACTGTCTTTACAGCCTACTGACCGAATGAACAGTTACCTTCTAAGACTGACCTACCTGACCCAAATGCAATCTCCAGATGTACATAACTTCATTAATGCTCAAACAATAAGGCGCTGCGGGGACGACGTATTTTTCCGGAAGCGAGTGAGCATTTGATAACTTCTGATACCATCGCCCCAAAGTTACTGGGTTTTTGGTTAAAAATTAAGGTCTGTGTTAATTAATGTCATGAAACACACCAGTTATAACCCGCTCGTGATTTTTAAAGCTTTGTCGTGTCTTGAAGTGACAGTTCACCCAAAAAGAAAAATTAAAAATATCTTTGTTTGTGTTCTGCAGAAAGAAAGTCATGTAGGTTTTAGATGACAAAAGGGTGAGTAAATGATGACAGAATTTTGGGTGAACTATCACTTTAAAAACAGCAGTTGCTAACAAGTTGCTAAAAGAGATCCTTTGGGGAGAGAATAAACGTCATCATGCATATAAACCTTGAACACTTTTTTCACGTTTCCAGGTTTCTCAGCATTGGAAGTCGTCTTAGTTGAGTAAACTTCTATAGCGGTGAATGGGAGACTGCTACAAATATTTTTTTGCAATCTCATTTGCTCAAATAGCAAAAGAAAAACTCAACGCTAGTGCTTTCACTACTTTCAACAAAATGAAAAAAAAATTGAGTCGAATAGATAACGGTCGAAAAGTTGAATAGATAGCGGCAGTCAAAAGAGAGAACGATGTCAAATTTACCTTGACTTCCATATAGACGCTGTATAAGAAATGCATGAAGGCATTAGCGTTAACTATTTTTTTGTAACGTGATGCAAGGGTAATATAATACAAAGTACGGTGTCATAACTGTACATACATAAAAAAAGAAAATATAAAAAACTTTACGATGCTTATGACCGTTATACGCATCATCACATTCTTGTGAAAAAGGCCCATGGACACAGATTCATTGTGTTCACAAATTCATTCATTCATTCATTCATTCATTTACTCACTCACAAAAAACAAACAAACAAAAAAAACAAAAATAAAGATGAATTTGACAGACAGAATCATTTATTTTAAAATAATTCTGTAGATATCGTGGTAATACGATTATCGTGAAATCTTTGGGCCATGTTAACCGTATAGTGAACATGTGATATTGTGACAGCTCTAATGGCAATGTGTCATCAATGATTATCATTGGTTTTTGTGTGTCTAGTTGTCATACAAATGTTTATTTTTGGGGGGAACCATTCTCTTAAGAACGATGCCAGTTGATAAAAAGCACTGTCTTCAGATATCTGCGTATTTACACAGAGTCAGTCCTTCAGCACATCAAAAGCAAACTTCACCTAACCCCATTTTTACAGTAGCCAGCGTTTATGGTGATTATGTGAGTAAACGCCACAGACAAACTCAGAATGACACGTACATAAAATGGTTTATAGAGGACCCAGCCGTCACCCTTAGTTAGCTTTTAATGTTGCTTCATAAACTGTCCTCATGGGAGAGGTGTAGGGCCATAAGCAGTAGTCTTAATTGGGTGTGAAGAGAAGCATGGGTCCTTACAAGGTTATTCACACAGTCATCCACAAATGACCCCTCTGAGATTTGTGTTAAGCCTCCCTGCCACTCATAAAGGCCAATCACGTGAGGAATTTCCTGTCTGAGTTTGCTTTAACAGCTTGGAATAAAAGCTGCGGTGACTTGTGAAAGAAAACTCAGTGGGGAAGGGTTTCTTTTTTTTAAGCTGATCTAAACACCTGCAACCCTTTGCCAACTGTCTACCCCGGTGGACACTATTGCTTTCAATGCGTTGCAATTTGTCGACAAACTTTGAGTCCAGTGACATCGGGAAATTGCCTTGTTAGAAAGCCCGCACAGAACGATGACATCATCATATGGAAGTGTGTGTATTGTGGTCCCAATCGCATAATAGGGACGTGCCACTCCTAATCTTCTTAAAATCTCCTCCCAGAGGAACCTGGCGAGGGTCCTGCGGGTAGTGCATACCAGTGTATAACAATCGTTATTGAGTTTGTTTCCTTAAACTCCAATGTAAGTGACATGGAGATACTTGTTCAAACACTTGCTTGATTCCCTTAATTTTATGAAACTAACTTCTGCGAAGAGGAGGGAGGCAGCATGGTTATTATATTAACTATTAAAACTATTACATTTACATTTTGATGTATTACATTACATTACATCACATTAAATACATTACATACATTTCTGTTCATTCAAATTAATTATAGTCCTACTATAAAAAACTTTCAAAACAAAAATGAGAAGTGAAATAATTTAAGACACTAAAATTATTAACTAAAAATACATGAACATAAACACAAATAAATAAATAAGTAAATGGAAACAAAACAAAACAAAACAAACAAATAAATTAAAAAGCAAACAACAAAATTGGTGCTAAAAATTAAACAAACACAAAAACTAAAAATACCAAATTTAAATACAAATCAAAATACTATTAAAACTACAATTAAATTAATCTTAAACCATCACTGTAAAAAATGGTAATTTTACGTAATTTTACTGTTTTATTTTGCAGAATTTTTACAGAATTTTAGTAAGTAAATTAACAAGAAAAACATGTCGTTTTACTTTACAAAATTGTTATTTTACCTGTTTTCTGGGACCCAGCTGCCAGAATATTACCGTTTTTATGCCTTTTTACAGTATATAGTAGTTTTTAGTATCTGCTATAAACTACATATATATACTGTAGTAGTTATATATAGTAGTTTAAAGTTTCAATATATCTCTACTACAGACACACTTTGAAATTACATTTAATTATACTGTATACTTATAAAGTTGATAATAAAACTTTGAAAAATTCTTAAAAAGTATTTATATTTTGTACATGTCTGAAGAAACACCTCCTCTTGTGTCGTGTCCTATTTCCTCAAACCATGACTCCCTCATTGCTATGCACCGCACGAACAGCCACTGCGTTTGTTGATCCACAGGACTCGAATGAAGGAAGGCTCTGGGTGGGGTTGGGGGGGATAGGTTCCCCATTCATTCATTCCGGTCTCTCATTTACATTGTAACAGCCCTGGCTACGCTCCTAACTACCGCCCAAATATTAATGCACTCTCCGTTCCCGCTACCAGCCTTCATCTCAAATCTCCAGCAGTTTCAGGAGGAAAGCTCTTATTTCTTAAGTCGGCACTCCAGACCTCCTCTCCAACCCCCCATCCGATGTTCAGCCTCTTTGATGTCTTATTTTCTCATCTCTCACCTCCTTTCTCTCTCATCGGAGAGTCTTGAAAGACTGGCTATGGAAAAAAGAAACCTTCTTGTTTTAGATGGCGAGGTGAAAATGGTCTTGTAACAAGCAGGTGCACTGGGCCCAAAGCAGCTGTTTTTGGTACTCAAGACAAGGTGTCCCAGCTCTCCTTAAACACTTCATATAATCCTCTCATGCAATTCACACTGTAATTGCTGAGATACACGCTCTCTCTCTCTCTTTTCTCCAGTGTCCACAGTAAACACGGGCCGCTGAATTAATGAGACCCGTGAAGCTAGGCGGGACTGTATCAGGCAGACCATTGTTCCTGTTTCACATTTGAGTGCTCGACTGTACGTACGTGCCTTTTTCCCTTCGAATGCAAAGATGGTTGAGGTTGGGCATGAATTCGATGAGCTCCGCGTGGCATGGTCAACTGCTCAAGTCTGGCACATATTTCATCGACTGCTAGTAATGTTTTGCACAATAGCGCTCTTCCCCCAAGGCCTCGGCTGATAAACTGATGACTAAAGGGGGGGGGGGGGGATGTGAGATGTGTCTGTCACTGTGTGCGTGAATGCTTTATTTGCCTGCCGAGGTCATTTACTTGCTGATAAATATGTAGTTTGAGAGCTGCTTGTCACATAAAGCCATTTGGGAGATTTGTGTTTTGTAGGTGATGTGTGTCAATATTTTAATATTAGAGCTGCAGTCTGTAACTTTTATTTGGTTACAAAAAACAAAAATCGACTATTGAAACCTTGAAATCTCCAAAACTGGCACTGCATTTTTTCTTTCAAAAATTAAACACTTGTCCAAGCTGACAAGCTCTTTTTAATATGTTTTATTAGTTAACTTTTTACAAAACCCACAAAAAAAAAACATGAAGGGTGACCAATGATTATAAACAAAATCCAAATCATAAAAATGTAGATATGAGGTTTTCGCCTGACTACGACGACCTACAAACCTAAATCATTTGTAGGTTGTTTGCAATGAAAAATATAAACTCTGAAATTCAATAAAAACTTTATAAAAACATTGTTCTGATTCTTGAAGCATCACAATCAGGCCAACATAAAAACATTAGCATAATTTGGGCATAATTTCTTTTGAGCTTTTGAGTTTTGACAATCAATGCGATTCAGATATTCCACAGTTTTGTCGAGTATAGAGATTCCCAGTAGCTCCAGGTTACTTTCCATTCATTTTAATGCCATTTGGATTCAGCTCCGTCCCTCCTGAAACTGAAGGAATGCAGATGCAAAGGACTAACGGATTTAGGGTCCCCAGCGCTGAATTCTCGCAGCCCGCTTAGGGTCCCGTCGCCCCTTCCAAAAACCCCCAGGGATGACACAGCTCATTGATGCATCTCTCATTAGCATTTTACCAGCTCGCTTCACTAGTTTCAGAAGCAATCCGTCATGAGAAAAACGGAAGAATGTGCTCTATTTGCAGATGCTGTGCCCGAACTACACTTCTGTTCTCTCTCATGGTCATTTGGTTATATGCCCAAGACTGTTCAACTTTCCCAGGGAAAATCTTAGAAATCATATGAACAAGACTTTGTTTGGTGCAGTGAGAGGAGAAATGATTTGGACTCCGGCATTACAAGCACAAGTGAAATGTTATTGTGTTATATAATCCGTATGGTATATTTCTATCAACATACAAGACTTTTTATTTACAAAAGATAAATTGTGTAAGATATAGCATGCACACAAGTAATAGTGCTTGCTTTTTATACTTTTATACTGCTTTTTATACCTTAAACATGGGGTTAAGGATTTGATTTAATCCTACGTTTTACATTTCAACTTTGACTCATCCCACAATGTTTGTGCTGTGGACATGAGTGATCCCCCCAACTCATCTTAGTCTTGTTGGTGTTTTGTTACTTTTCTAAGTGTTAAAATGACTTTAAAACAGAAGGGAACCAATCCACGCCTGGAACCCATAAAATCAGAAACTTTGAAGCTGTTTTTGCATTTAGTATCCACCCAGATAGACACAACTAAACAACCATTAAAGGAACAGTTCACCCAAAAATGAAAATCTGTCTGCATTTACTCAAATTTTCTTTGTAAATTTCTTTTTCCTCTGTTGAAGAGTGTATAGGAAAGCAAACATTTCTTGGGCACTTTTGACAACCATTGTCATTTTTTCTACTATGGTCAATGGTGGCCAAGAACTGTTTGGTTACAAGCATTCTTCCAAATATTTTTTTCTATGTGTTCATCAGAAAAAAATATATGTATACACATTTGGAAGAACTCGAGGGTGACTAAACGATGACAAAATTTTTATCTTTGCGTGAACTGTCCCTTTAAGAACTCTTGTGATGTGTTGAAATTGTGAGTTTTACACAGAAAAATATACAAATAGGCACTTGTTGTTTTGAAAATCAGAGTTCATCTTGACTCAAACAAGATATTTTTGTATTTGTATTTTGTATTTTATTTATTTAACCAGGATAATCCCATTGAGACTTCACAGTCTCTTCTTGCAGGGAGACCTGGTCAAGACAGCGGCACACAAAGTTTCACACAAAACAAAGACACAATACTCAGTACCAAAAACTAATAACAAGAATATCAAGAAAAACACTTACATTATATATGGGCTGTTTCAGAAAAATGCTGACAATTTTCTACCACCTGTTGAGTATTGACAAAGTTCAGGGATTTCAAAATGATCAGTTTACAGAATAATTGTAAATCGCTTCACATTAGGACATTCTCTGTTTTTACAGATGTTTTACTTTTCATTTTCCAGTCAAGGGTGATGTACTAGTGTCTTCTGTAGTGGATGATGTCCGACTTTGCCATCAAAACTCACTTTTGGAGCAATTCTGCGAAAATGTCAACTTTAAGATTAATGAAATCAAGTTTTTACCAAAGGTTTTCATTATATACTGATGACTCAGATGTCAATATTTGGTGGTTTGAATCCCCATGTGAAGTCTCTCTGAAAAGCTGTTAAAGTATTTTTTTAAAACATAGTTTTCCATAGTCGTGGAAGTGAATGATCACATTCATAACAGAATCGTCACATCCATAATGATACATATTCCTTATAAATGTAGACGTTATTGGGTATTGTTGCTTCTGGTTTGCAAATTTTTTAAATTCTACAATGTTGTTTCTCAAAATTGTGTGTCCTTTTTTGTCACATCCAACACATGAATTTTCCTTTTTTTTTAATAGAAAATTTGTGCATAGACTAATATTTTTCGGATATCTGGACTCATCAGCGGTTTAGTTAAGTATAAACAGATGATTCAATATATTGGTAATAAATACATTATTTTAGAATTTATATTTCAGGTTTTGATCGAATACGTCACATCCATAATGCTGGAACTGGCCTTTGAATAGCTGTCCAATGTAGTCATCTCTATTTGTAAAAGGGTTGAAACAATAGAAGTTACCGTGTAATGAAGGAATAGTAGCTGCAAATGTACGAATCTATTTTTATGTGGTGCCACGTTTTAATGTTTTCAGATGTAGTACTGAGATTACGTCGTCCTCTCATTTCTGCTCATTATCCTTGGCATTATCAGCACCTTTGAGCTGAACACGACCTGAAGGTTCCTGATTTGTTCTTCTAAACGGCAGGTTGTACACGAGAGCTTCTGCCTCATTAATTACTAGTAATTAATTTTACCTTTGCCAGTGACTGGAAGCCCATCCCATTCCTATCCCCGATAGCGCTCGGCGCAGCCTGTTGTTTAACCCTCCGTCTAATCCGGCTCATCTTGAGCTGATGGGAACCACTTTTATCCCACTTCTTCTGGAGGTAAAAAGGAACAATCTTCTTATTCATGAGCATCACCCACACCAACACACGTAGACACAGAAAGACAGAAAAAAAAACTAGACCTGATTAATGGGCGCTAATTAGCAATGTTAATGACCAGGTGTCCGTAAGCTGGCCAGATTCTCTCAGCATGGAGGGGCTCCTCATTGAGAGCCCGGCAAATCTATTCCTAGTGACCCCTTCCCCTCAGCTGGCAGCTCCCCGACGCTCCCATCTCTCTCATTACCCCAGAGAGAGGCTCAGAGGGAGGCCGGCGCTGAGAGAAGCCTCTGTTCCCATTTCCAGCCGGGCTTGTATTAATTAAGGTCAGGATTGGCCAAGACTGTGGGGTCCTCAACGGGAACGCCGGGAAAGATGGCGTAGACGAGCGGAGAAGAGGAGTTTGTAACCGCTTGGAAACGTCAAACACTCGGTTAATGACCGTCATGAACAACAGTTAGCAAAGCGAAGACTAAATCTGCATGAGCGCCAATTCGCAAGGCGTCGCTTTTCAGTGTATGGACAAAGATGAGAAAATCATCTCAAAGCTGTATTAAAAATAAAAAATAAATTGTCCGCTAACATCTGGATGCTAACAAAAAGACAATGTTCTATCCACAAGCCCCCTGATAATCGGGCTGGCATAATTGCGTGCATTGAAGAGTTGAGGAGCTACGGTACTCAAGGCTACCGAGTAATTAAGGAGGCATTTTCTCGCCAAGCTTTAGCATCCCGGTTATGTTCTACTTCATTACCTTTTATGCTAAAACCTCGATTCATAAGAGGCAGGAAACCTTGTCGCAATTAGCGATGGGATAACACTTGAGATATGGGGAACGTTGGGAGGGTTGACATTGAGAAGAGGCATTTTTTGTTTGCAAGTTTTGCGTGCCTGTAGGAACGTATCTTGCCGATTACGGTATTTCAAAAATGTTTTGTTTTGTTTAAAGTTGAGATTCGTCGGTTGCTGAAAGTTAGCTTGTTCAACATAAAAATGGTCTGTAATTTGGCAACAAGGCGTTGCATTCAAAGATGTGATAATAAGGCCAGACCTACCACTATTAAGACAGTGAAACTGCAGTCGCGCAGGTAGGATTTCGTGATAACTTGTGGCAGTTTAGGTTAATTCTGGTCCGTTGTCGGGCAGGGGAGTGGGAAAGCTGCATTTATCACACACTGTGCCATCAAGCTCTGGTTCCCACACACTCTGGTTACATCATTACGAAGTTTGCGAGCCCGGCCATCCAATGGCGCTGCGGGTTACCGGTCAGCTGACCCGGGTATGAAAACATGGCGGAAACTCTATCCCGGCTATGGGGTTTCAGCCCAAACCCACAGATAGCCGTCTTCTCTCCTGCTGCACTGCAATTTTCAGATTCTGTTTCACCTTTGCTTTCATGCTAAGCTGTCGGCTTCCCAAAGGCTGATGAGCGTGTCTGTGTGCGAGTTGGGCTGGGGCAGGCTTTGTACCCAGGTGCTGTGGTGGAGCACCACCTAGCTGACATTACAACAGACTCCCTAGAGTGAACCCCATCTCAATGACACCCGTTTACAATGACGTTTCCCTTTGGGTGCGATCACTCACCTCTCTTCTAGTCAGATGCTACTTGGTTCAGTCAGGGAGAGGTTGAGCTCACAGATGTTATGCTGTAACAATGCGAGCAAGGAAGCATATAATCATGATGTAAAATGAAGACAAATGCACTCTTCAGAGACAATTGCAAAAAGATTTCGCTTGTGGCTTGGATACTTTCTTCAATAGATTATAAAAGTTTAACACTAGGGGGAGACAAGAAACAAAACGAGCAATTTCCCTCAAATAATACCCCCTAAAACAACCTCAGAAGACCTAAGCATGCATGAATTTACTAGTGCTTGCTTAGGCAACAATTACTGTTTACACCGTTTAGCTGCGCATGTACAGTGCTTGCTCTGCATGCATTAGCGCATCCATAAAATCATAGTATACTTTAAGGATTTGAGGGTGAGTTTTTCTTTTTTTTCCTGGAGGAAAGCAACCCTTGCAAGACTTTAGCCAACTCCTTACAATGCTCCAAATCCTCCCAGAACCAAAGAAACCAATGCATACACTCTCAAAAACCACGTAGAAATGTGCTGGACACCAACCAGAACACACAGCAACTTACCCTTCAAACCACCAACATTGCGGTTGTGTTTTACCTGAGCAAGCACATTTCTTCAGAAAATATATACCTTAAAAAAAACATTTGTGTATTTAAAGCAAACATCTTTTGATGCTGGACTACATAAATAGTTAAAGTAACAACAATAATTTGGGATACTTTAAATACATGCATGTCGTGGTTGTCTTTCATTTGTATGAGAAACACAATTACAAGAATTATTCTCGAGAAGCAACCTCAGTGGGTAGATAATCAGCAAGGCAGCGATGCTCAGTCAATGTCCGCAGGCTTTACACATAAGGACACTTCTGAGGCTCTTCATCTCACAAACCACACACATCCCGAACACCTTGACAATGAAAGCACAACGTTAATAGACTTTAATCTTCTCTGCTAATAATTCAAAGCTCCGGAGAGTCGACACATCGCAAAACCAAAAACGGTCTTTATCAAAGCTCCAGGGATTATGGTAAAGCAGATATTGGACTAATGTCCAGTTTTAAATTATTGTCATTATTAGCTCACAGTTTTTCATCTGTCTTTGATTTAGGTGTTCCGGTATAACTTCATCCTTCTAGGACCTGGTTGATGGTTGAGTATCAGAAGCACACAGATCCTGTCTCTCTATCTAGCTGTGAGAGTGAGTGACAAGCTTCCAAGTCTTTCAAAGTGTAACCCAATCTTAGATCTTTACCTTAAACCCTTGGGCAACATGTTCCCCTGAACTTGATTGTTAATTCTCATGGCACTTTGACCCAGAGTGAAACCAGATAGGCCTCTAGGTGCAGGGATCGAACTTCTTCATGTGAAATCATTTGAATGGTGGCTCACACTAAATCTATATTTTTATTTGTCTAAATAGTGCAATTACACATTCTTTTTATAAGATTAAAGACATATCGAATGTACCATAACATTTGCTTATTTACTTTTAAAGTCACAATTTTGCATTGTTGCAAAACAGTTTTACATACATTTAGGCAACAGTAGTAAAGAGATAAAATGATGCATGATATTATTGCCTTTTCTCTCAATACGATGTACATCGATGAAACTTATGCAAAGAAAGTTTCATATGTTTGTAATCTGACCTTTTTATTTTGTCTATTCTGTTCATTTCTATTTATAGCACACCATGTATGTCATCTTTTAATGCGATGTATGTTAGTAGTGCCGACTGTAAAAATAATTGTCTTAATATTGTGATTATTTTTTTATGTAGGGAGATTTCATAAAAAAGGTGTTATGAAAGAGTTTTCAAATTGAAAGGGACCAAACTTAATCAGCCATATTTTTAAAAGTATTTTTAGAGATACTTGATATGTTTTTGTTACCAATATATTGAACCATCGGTTTATATTTTACCAAACCCTGTTGAGTCTAAACATAAGAAAAATATCGGTCTATGCACAAGTTTTCTATTTGAAAAAAGGGAAATAAACATGGGTTATGGATGGTGACAAAAAAAGACTATATACATTGAGACTACATACATTGTGGGATTTCTGTGAATTAAAATGCACAACCCAGAAGAAATAATACCCAACAAATGGAAATGGATGACTCTTTATAGAACATAAAATAGTTGCTTTTATTTCATTTATGAGGAATATGTACCGTTATGGATGTGACAGTTCTGATAGTGTCACTTACCTGACAACCCAGTCTCACAGCAGTTTGTGGCATAGGCACGAAATTTGGAATCTATTGATTCGTGTTCATGGACACGAATTTTCCATTTTTTTTCGTGTCCCTCAGCATGACTTTTAATACACAGACCATGTGTGTATGCACATTTATATTTATAACTTGATATTACAGTCGTACATGGTAGGAGGTGGCTAACCAATACCTTATCTTATCCCAAACCCTAAAATCACAGCTGCAAAGGCTAATTTAGCTAAAAACGCGAGTTTCATGAGGTGACAAAGCAAAGATAATGGGCACGAATTCACGTGAGACTGTGTTGCACCTGACTATGAAACACCATGCTTTAAAAACAAAAAAAGGTTTATGATCAGTGTTATAGGGGTGGGACTTCATCATTGTCCCCCCCCAAAAATATATAAATGTTTGTCTGATTCTCATTGTACAAATGCATAAAAATTACTCACCATGTAAAATAGTAATGCATTCCTGTAAGATCAGGCTGAGGTATACAAGGAGTCTGCATTATTCTGAGAATTAACATGCTTTGTTAACTCTAGGACATGTCAGTAATTGTGGTGTAATGCTTTGGATGAGTGGTTTGCGGTTTTCTCCACACCGCCGTAGCATTGACACTCACCCGCATCATTACAGCATACCAGCAGAATGGCAAAAAAATCATCAATATAGTGATTCCTTAGAAACATCTCCCTACCTTGACCTTTGAGTAAATGTGTGATTTGCTCCTTATAAGAGAAGGCAAAGATACATGGATAACGCTAACATGTAAAACTTCCTTGATTAACCATAAAAAGAGCCTCAAAGAGGCTAAAAAATAAATTCTTAATGGAATTGCTTCTTTGGTTGCCAATTACACCAATTGAGTAATTCGAACCTTTGTAAGTACAACCCAAAGTTCAACATTTCTCTCTGCATTCCTACAATCAGTCCTCTGGCTCATAATGTACATGTGATTTCTGTTAACCCAGAAGAACATTGCAGAGACTGTTACACCAGACACCCAAGGTCAATGGCGTCTTCATTTAAACCTGGCTACCTGTAAACCATCGGTTTTAATAGGAACCAAACATTCGCTATTGAAAATAGTTTTGCCAAGGTTTGTCAATTGTTCTCTCACAGTTTTCCACTTCGCTTGCGTGCTAGCATGTTCGCCACGAAAAAGCTCATCTGATCAAGGTTATCTTTTCTATCTGTGCTTGTTGGGTTTTATTTATACAGCGTAGAGCCTTGTTTTTCCATCTTTTTTTATCTGCATGTTTATCGTGTAATCATTGGCCTACCATACCAGTCACTCTGCTTATAGGCCCATTCACATGAAGGACAATAAATATAAAGTTAAAAAATTACTCTAAATATAAGAGAATAGCGCTATCCATGCCATCACTAAAACAACAAAGACAGAGAAACGATAGGCTATTGCAATTTTTGTCCAGCTGATGAACAATGAAACATTGACAGCCAATCAAAATGCATAAAATTTAAAGGGCTCTTGCATTTGAAATGAAACTGCAGTACGCAACCTTAGAAAAAACATGTGAAACAATGTTATTGTCTGTATGGGCGCTAATGTAGTTATCATTTCATTCTTGTTGTGAACAAGCCTTTAGGTTTAAATAATCTATTTTTAACCTTTTTTATTGAATTAATAAAATACTGTATATATTTATAATAATTCCACATTTTTTTTATGTTGCAAATCTGATACAATAACTTCATCAAGACATTGCATACAAAGGGCTGTAGAGGGGCCTTACATAATATTCATACAAACTGTTATTTTACTTACAGTTCAGTGAACCTCAACATGATTCAAGATTCAAGCACAGTTAAAAAATATCTTCTCTTCATGTTCATTATACCACATATGAATAGACAGTCCATAATCTCTAGTAGTTTTTTATTAGTCATCACATTTGGCAGGGTTTGTAGTAGAGATGCACCGATATATCGGCCGATAATCGGTATCGTCGATAAAAGCACATTTTCACACTAGATCGGCCGATAGTTTAGAAACAGCTAATGATCAGGGCCGATATATCTTGTCAAACATAAAAGGACTGGAAAATGCAATGAACGTATGCTCTGCATATAAAAAGTGTTAAGAAACATCACCAGATTGGTGTTTAATAGACATTATATGAATTAATAACATTCAGAAAGTTATTATTATTATTAAGTTAAATTATTAAATTAATTTTCGGTTTCGGCAGAAATGTTGTTGTAGTGCGTCTCTAGTTTGTAGTTTAGTTTACAGTCTGGTCTGCTGAGGCTGGGTAGCTCTAGTTATTTTGTTTTATTTCTGCTCAGTCGCACGATGAGATGTCCATTGTCCTAGACTGGATCTGCTGGGGCTTCCAAATGACCTACAGAAGAATAATTGAATATGATACATGAGGCTAATAGTTTATTAAGTTCTTAATAGTTTAGATTCTATTTGATGGAGTGTAACGGTAACCTTAAATGGATCTAAAAAAAAAATATCTTCAACAATGAATTAAACTCTCTGGATGGGTTAAAAGCAGAGGTCACATTTCGGGTATGGGTCACCATATCTGACTAATAGGTCACTTTCACTTTACTTTCTAGGCACATCATTTAACATTACAGCAAATTGTCACGACTGGCGTGCAAGAGAGAAGAACCCAAGCGCAGACAGGCAGTGAAGGGGTTAACAAAAAGACTTTATTCAACACACAACACAAAACACCCTCGATGGGGGAAAAAACGAAACTAAGAATAATAACTAAAACAAGAGACTTCCCACGAGGGGGCAAAATGAAAACAAGACACATAAACCAAACTAAAGGACACGACCAAACGTCTTAAATCATAAAACACAAAACTCACGAAACACGAACAGGGCAAGGACCAGGAACATGGGTGAGAGCACAAACATAATCCACACAGTACAATCCACGAGCACAGGACAAAGAAACATGAGGGTATATATAGGCAAGACAAACAAGGGATAATTACATGGGGCAGGTGTGGGACATTAAACACTCGGGAAAGGATAACGAGGAAACGAGATGGCGGGAACAGAGACGAGACACTGGAAAAACACATGAGAGGCATAAACATCTCATGGTCTTCCCACATAAAACCCAAGAACTCTGTCCCGATCCCACCACACGACTAGAATTTCATAAACAAGACGGTGGGACCGTGACAGAGCCCCCCCCTTAATGAACACCTCCAGGTGTTCACAAGGGGTGACTAACAAGACCTGACAGACTGGACCAAAGACAAAAACCAGACAAACATGGTGAACAAGACAAGGGGCAGACAAGACAACAAGACTAAGGGATTGGGGTGGACAAAAAAATAACAAACATGGGAGGGGGGGTGGGGCAAAACAAGAGTTCATGGGGGTAAACCAAAAGGTTGGGGGGAACAGTCCCAGTCCCCGGCTGCGCTCGAGGGCGCGTGAGTCCTGGGGGACTTAGGAGGAGTCCTGGGGGGAACAGTCTTTGGCCCTGGGAGTTTCCCAGGGACCGGCTGGACAAGGCTTGACGCCGGCTGGAAGGCCGGCTGGACAGGCTTGACGCCGGCTGGAAGGCCGGCTGGACAAGGGCTTGACGCCGGCTGGAAGGCCGGCTGGACATGGCTTGACGCCGGCTGGAAGGCCGGCTGGACATGGCTTGACGCCGGCTGGAAGGCCGGCTGGACATGGCTTGACGCCGGCTGGAAGGCCGGCTGGACATGGCTTGACGCCGGCTGGAAGGCCGGCTGGACATGGCTTGACGCCGGCTGGAAGGCCGGCTGGACAGGCTGACAGCCGGCTGGAAGGCCGGCTGGACTGGCTGGACCGGCTGGAGCGACGGACCGGCTGGACGCCGGCTGGATCACCGGACTGGACTCCGGCTGCCCGACTGGACGCCGGCTGCATCCGGACTGGACGCCGGCTGCTGCACCGGCTGGACGCCGACTGCGCCGGCTGGACCACCGGACTGGACGCCGGCTGGATCACCGGACGGACGCCGGCTGGATCACCGGACGGACGCCGGCTGGATCACCGGACGGACGCGGCTGGATCACCGGACCGGACGCCGGCTGGATCACCGGACGGTGCGGCCATGCCGATGACCCCGATCTCCATGACGCAATTCTCTGGGATCGCGGGTAGGGGAGATGGATTGGGTTGGGCTGAGACCCTGGACTCCGGGCGGTTCATGGCATATCTCACCGTGCACTCGAAGTCCAGTGGTCTCAGCATCCTCATCTCCGCCCGCGACAGAGGGTCCCTGAGGCCACCGTTGAACAGGACCGCGAGTTCCGCCTCCCCAAAAACCACCTGCTCTGTATAAACTGCCTCCTCTGCAGCCTTTAGGAAGCGGTCGACATAGTTCATGATATTGTCATCTCCCTGACGGTGGCTGCAGAGGAGGTGAGTCTGGCGGGATCGTTGGGTGGAATGCTGCCTGCTGGGTTCAACGGGCTGTGGATTCTGTCACGACTGGCGTGCAAGAGAGAAGAACCCAAGCGCAGACAGGCAGTGAAGGGGTTAACAAAAAGACTTTATTCAACACACAACACAAAACACCCTCGATGGGGGAAAAAACGAAACTAAGAATAATAACTAAAACAAGAGACTTCCCACGAGGGGGCAAAATGAAAACAAGACACATAAACCAAACTAAAGGACACGACCAAACGTCTTAAATCATAAAACACAAAACTCACGAAACACGAACAGGGCAAGGACCAGGAACATGGGTGAGAGCACAAACATAATCCACACAGTACAATCCACGAGCACAGGACAAAGAAACATGAGGGTATATATAGGCAAGACAAACAAGGGATAATTACATGGGGCAGGTGTGGGACATTAAACACTCGGGAAAGGATAACGAGGAAACGAGATGGCGGGAACAGAGACGAGACACTGGAAAAACACATGAGAGGCATAAACATCTCATGGTCTTCCCACATAAAACCCAAGAACTCTGTCCCGATCCCACCACACGACTAGAATTTCATAAACAAGACGGTGGGACCGTGACAGCAAATGGTAAGTCTGGTAAGTCTTCACTTTCTCTCTGTTGCGCTCCACGCAGAAGTGTATGCGCTCCATGTATCATTCAACACCTTCAGTTTCAGCCCCAAAATAACAAAGATCCTCTTGCGTGACATTGCAACAGATTTGCAGTAAGACTGTTTCTTAACAGGGCATATTTTTGTTAAAGGTCTTTTTAGGGCAGAGTATCTTGGTAGTGTATTTCATTTATTAGTATATTTTAGTTTACAGTTTACCACCAAATAAAATGTAACATTTGTGGAATCCATTTTCATTAAAGACAACTGTTTTATAACCTTTTCTGTTAAATTAAGAACAATTTGAAAACTTTATGGTCCTGGCTGTGAATGAGCCTTTCCAGCTCCCAAACACCTGCAATCACATGGTTTGTAATTGCATGTTGTTAAGCCAAACGTGACGGCAGCGCTGTGCTTTTTGTCATGTGGACAGGAAAAATGCAGTTTGATTAATTTGCTGTACCACTTCAATAGCCAGGCCGAGATAATGCCAGAAACTTTTGCGTTCCTTCTGCTAAGTACTCAGGGATGCATGTATTAACATTTCTCACGGCTCTCGCCCGACTGCCGTGACTTTTAAGGAGAGGTTAGACTGTACAATCAAATTAGTTCTACGCGCAGCACATTAATCCCTCCGCGACCAAGGAAGCACTGCTTTCTGACAAGCTCCTTTCTGAAAAGTTGACACCAACAAGGAATTTTGAATTCTGTCCAATTGAGATAAGGCCATGTAGACATGCCGGTTGAAATTTGAATTGCTGTACCTGCCAAACTGTGGGATATTTAGAAGATTTCTGAGGATGGAGGGAGGGCCGTATTTACAAGCACTATGTACACGTGTCACGCTAAATCGGCAAAACAAAGCAAACGGGCTGGTGAACTAAAGTGACATAAGCTGAATCTATGACAGCTTCTTAGTAAACACTCAAAAAAAAAGGCGGCGGCGAAACAGCACGACTTCAGAAGAGAGGGTGGGATTATAAAAATGCTCTTAATTCGGACCTTGATGATCAAACGATTCGCTGGAAGATACACTCTTGCGTCTCCTCGGGGCAAAAGGCATGAGAAATTGTTACCTGTCTCATTTACCTGATCGCATGGTCTGATAATGTGACAGTGAGAAAGACAAACATTTCCCGGTGGATTTAACACAGCTCATTTCCCATTTCTGACAATGTTAACGTTTTCAGATAGTTCTTGTAAAAGAAAATGTTTCTCATTAAATTTCAAATGATTCGATTTGTGTTTATATAGAAATGCTATTATTTACATGTTATAAGTCTGATGATCTTGCCCTCGGGTGCATATCGTTCTGTTGGTCTCTTTTACCTGTATATCCTCCATAAATTATTCACCAGACCATCTGCATGCAAACAGAAACTCTTTCAAGAGAAGGGACGCCTAAATAAATGAACACAAACAGTCACGTAAACACAATTTCTGATGTTGAGACTGTTATTGTTGTATAAATGCTGAACAGTTGAATTCCTTAATATGTTTTGAATGAGCCATTGAAAAAGCCGGATTGGATATTAATATCTATGTTCTAGTTTATAAACTGTCATGGTTTTTGACTATACATTGGCAAACATCAAAGTATCATAACAGCATCTGTTTGAAATATACAAATGTGTTCGTCTCTCATCCTGATGTCCCACGATCGTGTTGGAAAATGGAGGACAGGGCAGGAACTGACAAGATGATTGAACACAATGCCAGTTTAGCTCTTCTCTTGAAAGACCATCTTTTGGGTATCAGATACCTAAAGCTGAGCTTTCTGGTCAACCAGACACCTCCCCTGGGATCCTCGTGGGCCGAGGGCTACCTCTACCTTGCTGGCGGAGATAGTCACCTGAGCCAAGATCAAACGCTGCTTTTTCCTGCTGGGGACGAAACACACACGCACGCACACACACGCGCACACACACACACGCACACACACACACACACACAAACTCACACTCTGACTCAGTGTGTTCCTATCCCAGGTAAGAAGGTGTGGTTAGACCCATGGGACCGAGAGCTCAGAGTTCAGCTCACTGCCAACAAGGGGCTGATATGAAAGATGTGACGATCAACACCCATTCAACCCCCACCCCAAAAAGCAAGAAATTGAATGAATCTCACGAAAACATTTACAGGCTATATTTCTTTTCAAAATAACCATAAAATAAAAAAGCTTACATGAAAGTACATTCAGTATCACTAATATGGATTTTTTGCAAATTATCCAATCATTTATTAATTATTGTAATGTGAAAAATAAACAAAACGTTTATGTATAATGGTATTTATTAAGCAAACATAGGCTGACTACAATATTTTTTTTTCTTACTGTAAAAATTGAATGTGTGTACATTGTAAAACTTTGCTGTAATTTTGCAGCAGGTTTGCCAGTAATTTACTGTAGATTTAATGTACAATTTTGTTTTAAGCATAAACGTACCTAGTTTATATATTTTTCTTTCATAAAACATATATAAATATATTGGGTCACTTTTCTTGTTATGTAAATGTATCGTAATTTAAGAAGTTTTAAATATTTTTACAGAAAATAAGAGAAAAATGCTTAGGAAGAATGTCTTTTTTTTGCAGTGTTGCTGTGATAATGCCAGTCTCTTCTTGCTCATTTTGAATGTCAAAAGTCAAAGCGTTTTTAATTTTGATTAAAGTAATTGAAAAAAGCACCAATTGGAAAGTATATTAAGTAGTAAATAAATCTACAGTAAGTTACTGGCAAACCTGCTGCAAAAGCCACAGCAAAGTTTTACAGTGTTAATATTTTGAGTTTTCAATCAATTTTAATTTTTTTAAATTATTATATTAAAATAGTATTATTTTTTCATATTTATATTTTTCTCATATTGTTATTAATATTATATAAGATAACATATTACATATTATTGTATTAAAATATTGTTTTGTAAGAAAATATCTAATTTATATGGAATTTTTTACACCCTACATAAATGATAACAATAACAATAATAATAACAACAATAATTATTATTATTAGTAGTATTCTTATAGCATTGTTATTATTAGTATTACCCAGCTTTATACATTATTGTTTAATTTCACAAATTCTCATGAAAGAAATTCCACAATTGAACAATTTCTTTATGCAAACTACACTTTCAATTTTAAAGTGAAATTAGACTGAAATTAGATTTTGTGAGATTCAGAAATAAGAAACGGGTGGAGGTAGTCCATTTTTTCCTGCATGTCGAACTAGATTCAGAAATGGTGATCTCATAAAAGTGATGACATCTTTGTGTTTCATTTTGGTTTCTTCAGAGACTAACACCATTATGCATTTGTCTGCAGCCGCATGGGCTGTAATTCTCATTCATTTACTATTTACTACCCCTTTTGTCCTGTTAAAAGACTGCATGTGTGCTATGGGGCTTGATTTGGTGTAGGCTTTTGTATCGCCCTGGAGGAGCTTGTCTAGTTGATACTCTCAATCCAAATTAAAGCGGCTGAAGAGAAATGTTATAATAATAACCTATTCAATGGACACACCAATCTTGTTAGATCAGTACCGTATAGAGAATGAGCACATACATAATGACAGCTTGTTTAGGCCAATTTTCCTTAATAGTGTTGTGAGAACAACATCTTGGACCTGAATAGAGGAATACAGATAGATGTGATCTTTACAAAGATAATAATTGCAGATATTTGAATCATAATGCTTGGATTGCCATTTACTCCTCTGTATTTTGGGAGCTCACTTCTTTATGACATAGCTGGCATAGACACATGACTCTGGCATAGACACATTTACGCTTAATGATATTTTACACCTTACATAAAATGTATGGGGTGATGATTTTGGTCTCTGTATATCTATGGATGAGTGGGCCGTAATGACTGTTTTATGATGGGTTTATGAAAAAAAGTATTGTCAAAGAATATACTTTTGCTTGCCATTGTGGCTTTACAAAAGCTCAAATAACTCAAAATGACTCTAAACACAAGATAAGATATTTTGAGAAATGTCTCAGTGGTTTTGTGTTCGTGAAATGGAAGTCAATGGGGGTCAATGTTGTTTGGTTACCAACGTTCTTCAAAATATATTTTTTGTGTTCTGCAGAAGAAATCATGAAGTCATACAGGTTAGGCATGATACGAGGGTAAGACAATAACAAAATAATTTAGATTTTTGGGTGAACTATCCCTTTAAGGCCCACGGGCATTATAACACTAGATACAGTCATAATGTCACAGGTTGTAACAGAATAGCATAATCATATTTAATGGATTCCAACCTTTCTGTGTAAATCAATGTAGCCAACGAATAAATCACAGGTGTTCCAAAGTTCATTCAATGTTGAGTTAGACGTAAATACATTTGATGCTCTGATCAGATTCACCTGAGCCCAACATCCCACCGATAGTGCTGCCCAGGGGACCTCTGTCATGTCATATCCACCCGGACCAACATACTTTCAACACAGGGAGTATATTTTATCCGAACATCCATTAAATGTGCCGAAGAGAACAGTTGAAGCATGCATTTCTCATTTTACCTGAATGTAACTCAAGCAGTCTCCAGTAGATCTGTACAGGCAGGGAAGGGTCTGTCTGTTTAATAGGAAGTATTACATTAGCAGGACTGACAAGGCAGACACAGTGGTGGGTGCGAACAGGGCTCCCAGAGCGTCCGGTGATGGCCGCAAAGTGTGTCAGTTACCAGGGGAATAAGGGCGAACAATGTGCGGCAGAGAGCGGGGTTGCATTACTGGGTGGAGCTCTGCCCTGCCCTTAAAAACATGTGAGAACTGAAATCTTGTCCCATCTGCAAAAATAAGCGGAAGTGGGGATTGAGTAAGTGAGACAAACTTAAAACAAAATGATGACAAAAGGAGCGAAAGAGAGCGATGGAGGATTACGTTGAAAAAAGAAAGGAAGGGTAACCGCAAACGGTAACTAGGCCCTCCAGCCAAACTTGACCAACCAACACAAGTCACATGCAAACCAGCTGTTACTAATGCACTAGTCAGTGTTAATACTCCAGAGACTGTCTCTCTGTGTGTGTGTGTGTGTGTGTGTGTGTGTGGGGGGGGGGGGGGGGGGGTGCTTGAACAAGGCCCAGATGGGAAATGGAGCTGTAAATCCTGACCAATGCTCAACACAATAACAAGAAATGACCATAATTAGCATTAATGGAACTGACTTTTATAAGTTAACCCTTAAAGTGAAAAGAAAAGTAACACATCCTCATTTTACATTTTAAGATACAGTTAAGCTCAAAATTATTCATACCCAGTGGTCCTTAAACTTTTTCATTGTAAGGCCCCCTTGTGTAGAAAGCATCGCTTTGTGCCCCCCACCCCAAATAAAGACTTCTAATCTTAAACTCAGTATTTTAATTAAACCAAAAACTTATTTAGTTAAACAATGCTGGAACTTTAATACTTTTGGATTGTGGTCTTATTCTTCTGATGTTTGCAGACATAACATCTAGGATAATTTTCTATATTTCATAAAAATCACAAAATCTGTTCCCCCCTCTAGATTTATCTCCAGTTTGAGTATCACTGCCCATGGTTTATATGACCAAGGAAGGCTGTGAAAAGGAATCTGCATCATTGGGCATTTTGATCTTTTATTTAAAAAGATGACAAAAATCTAACCTTTCATTAGACCAATGGAATTTCAAATGGGGGGCATCTCAAAATCATTTTTTTTCTCTAATACACATTGCTCATAATTAATAATTCTCCCTGTATTAAATAATTTTTGTAACCTTCTTTTTTGCCATCACCTGTAATGCCTAGTGAGTTTGGAGAGCATCTGACGAGAGATCAAAGACAATTCCTTTATACAGAATCACTCCAGACCCTTCAGATTTCCAGCTCCATGTTGGTGCTTCTCCTTTTTAGTTCTCTCCACATTTATTTTCTATAGGGTTCAGGTCAGGTTTGGTCTTGTGTTCAGTGACCCATTTTGTTTTGATTTTGATGTTTGTTTTTAGATCATTGTCCTGTTGGAAGATCTAAACGTAGCCCATTACAGTATGTGACTCCAAGCCAGGTTTAGATTTTTCATCTGTTGATATTTTCTAGAATCCATGACGCCATCTATGTGAACAAGATATCCAGGATCTCCAGTGGAGAATTAGTCCCAAAACAGTAAAGATACAGCAGTAGATTTAACTTTACATGGGGTACTTTTTTTTATCATTGTGTGCAACTTGACTGTTTGGTGCTAAAAAGCTCATTTTTTAGTACAGTTGATGTGAGGTGTTGCGAACAAGGTCGCAGAGTGAAACGAATTTCGTAAACAGACTTTGATTCAAGTTATGCTATACGTTTCATTAGTATGTGTGTTCCTGGGATCATCCCAATTATTTTTGCACTGCTACTTTGAGGCTATATCAATTGAGCTATGGGAACTTGGCACACAGATTAAACTTCACAAAAAATTGAGGGGAACATTTTTGTGGCATCGCATGCTGTTGGTAGAGACACTAATTTATTACACACCCCTGTACGTCATATTTGTGGAAAGTAACAAACAGACAAACTGGTCATATGGGTTGGTATGGGTTCAAAACACCTGAGGACAAATATCAGTACTGGAATAGGCTAATAGTTGCATGTTTAAAAAATTGTATCAGTGCATCCTTATGAATTCAGATTTATCAAGGGCTAATTCGTATGAATTGGTACGATGTGAATCATACAAAAATGTACAATTATCAATACAGAAGCCCCTCCCCTTATGCCACTGGCGCAAAAGCAAATCGTACTAAAACGTATGAATGAGATTGTGTTGAGTTCTCTGGATAGTTGCTCGGTGGTTACTTATTTGCCAAAAGAGCCACCTGCGAGAGTATGTAATACTTTGTTCTCCAAATGTATGTCAGTATAGTCTACGGGATATGTTTTTGTCATATTGGTTTTGTCATCCACTAGATGGAAATTATAAGTTCAATTGCTTAGAAAAGTAAGAACACACTTAATACAGTTTAAATTACATTTGTTCAGAAGCTTCCAACTTTAAGTGTGAGAAACAGTAATAGTTGAAACACAGTAAACTTTAGGGAAACATGTATATTTAACAACGTTGTCTTGTAATTCTATCCGAATTCTGTGCAGTTTTGATATAATAAGCTTTAAAGTTTTTACATTCCATTTGACTTTGTAGATAAAACCTCTTTGTTTTTTAAAAAAGTCCCAAAATGTACACACTGTAAAGAAAAAACATCACATAATGTAAATAAGTTGTCCCATAAGAATATGCCAATAACTCAAATTTGACAAAAATGTGAGGTAGAACATTATAATTCCAAGATGACAAATGATGTATACTAGTACTCAGATATATTGTGATATTGTTAAGACGTGTGCATTTAAATTCATTTTTAAACACGCAAGCAAAGCTTCAAAATCCAAATGTAGAATAGAAATGTCTTCATTAATGGCCACTTGCCTGAAGGCACACACGTCGGAGTAGAAAACTTTAAAGCTGCCAAGATGTTGATATTAGCCAAGAGGGGTAAAGACGTAATTGGTCCATCTAACTTCCAAGCTGACAGGCCATGTTTTAAACAGATGAGTATACAGTTTCATTACATTAACAGCATCAGTCTCTGCTCTTTGAAGCTGTGCCCTGGCACTTAGTAATTTGGTAACAGGTTGGAAGTGGGCTATGGGGTAAAATGAGACTCTGTTGTCTTGGTAACAGCCATCTACAACCATCGTCTTATTTTTAAATCAAGCACAGAGCAGAAGGTGAAATATTAGCACACGGCTAAGAAATTAACTGAGTTTATTCTGGGCAACCACTAAACAAACCAGAATAACATATACTGTACACTCTGGCTTGTTGGCTAAAATATTGACAAACCTGACATTTGGTTTAAATGATCCTGAAAAATATTACAAACACTTGACCCAACCATGGGTTCAACAACCCAGCATTTATTGAAATACAAATCCATTTGAGATTCTTTCTTTGTCGCAACACAAAATATACAATCAAATCATGGAAGGTTTGTTTACCAAGTATTTTGGCTTTGGTGAAAAAACAACAACCTGATATTGCCATGGCATCAATTCATCTCGCATTGACACCGCTTTTGCAATGGTGCTGTACTTGTGGATGTAACATGATATAATATAGTACAACAAACTAGAATAGAATAGGGACAAGTGTATTATTCATAAATGAAAGGTTGAGTAAGTGTTGACCACATTAGGTCACAAGTGTTCATATTTCTATTGGGGCTATTCTAAGCAGTGGAATTGGTCAAACTGGTTCTCGGTTTAACAACTCATTCCCATAGTAAAGGACTATGGGATGAATTAGAAAAACGTCAGAGGGGGTGGCCTGATTGGAGAGGAGCATTGTGGGGAATTAGAGATTACTTACCTTTGACTAGTTTGTATCATGACTAGAGGTCAGAAGCGGGTCAGCGCACATGGCAAACTTAAGGAGGCCTGCAGATGACGCCAGCGGAGTGCCTGGAGCCAGAATGACCGAAGACGACGTGGGGTCGGTTCAACAGCGGCGCAGGCGGGGTGGCACTCTGAGAAATTAACAAGCAGCTGCACCTTACTGCCACAACACATTCCAGACACCTTCAGCCACTGACCCATTTCTAAAGCCACATGTTACTCACTGTTGAAAACAATGTTCTTTAATTATACTCATTTAAGTTTCCATTTAATTTTCTGGTAATTACATTGTATAAAGTGAAAACATGCAGATGTTATTTAAATCTCCCTGATGTGATCCAAAGTTCATTTTTGGTGTACGTTGTAATGATGTGACCTTAAATAACACAATACAGTATTTTAAAAATAACAAGATTTTCATATATTTTTATATTTTTCAATATAACAAATTTGACTAAACTTGGTATATTTTATTGTAGTGTAACCTTAAATATAGTTTTTTTATTATAAATATAACCAAATATATATGTATTTATATCAAATATAAATGTATTTTACTTTAATGGTGTAACATTACTCATAACCAATTTCTTTGAGAATTACAACAAACGCACACCATACAGAGGTGCAAGTTAGAAAATATTACAATCCCAATAAAAATAACTGCTCATTTCATTTATTTGATCACCAATGTTTTGATGGCAAAACATCTGAAATACAGTAAAAATTGTATTTAGCCTCATTTATTTTGACGGTGTAACCTACAATAATTTTACTGTGTTGGTGTATTTTACTGTAATGATGTAGCGGTGTGTTTTATTTTTGATGTAAGTTTTAAAATGGCCAAAACCCAATAATATTTTATTATGAATATACATTTATATGTAAGTTACATTTCTGTGTAATGTACTGTAATGCCGTCTCCATTTGTATTCTGAATAAGTAGTTAATCGAAATGTTATTATATCTGTCTCTAAGTGCAGGATGTCACATTTTTGCTTTTCTATTTTTCATCTCAGACTTTTGGACCCCAATGTGTTTAAGTATGTGTATTTCAAATAATACATTTAATTCATATAAAAAAAATCTTGCAGGTGGGTTTATCAGATAAGCTCATTGGGAGAGCGTTTGATAGCTGTCATTATGATCAATCCCATGAAGCATTTTGAAGGAAATACGAGAGACGTGATTCGAGTTTCAGCAGAGTAATTTGGTTTCCCAGTCACTAATTACCTCCACGTATTACAAGGATGATCGATTGTCATTTAAGCATTTTAATCTGGAAAATGTTATTAGGAATATAGCAGCTATTTTTCAGACATATTGACATTGGTCATAAACATTACCTGAAAGAAGACTGTACTGTAACTAAATTGTAATGTGGCCTATATTTCAAAGAGCTTGAGCACATGGCATGGGCCGGTATGAGATTTTGACATGATTTATTTGTATGATAACCTTTAGCAATAGTGTCACGGTTTCATGGTATTGCAATTACAACACTAAAATGTGTTGTTTTCAAATGTCTGCGTATACAAACAACAACTTTTCCAACTGGACACAAATACATTTTATTTTTCACCAACATTCATAGAACATATATGTCAGGTAAAAATAAAGCCTTAAAATTATAATACTTTCAAAAAATGTATTTTTGTCAAAGCCCATAGGCCTAAACATCAAACATTGCATTACATGACTTAATTATGTATTTTTGTGTAAACACAGCTCATACCTTAGAAACAGTATCACAGAAAATTTTAGTGGTTTAGAAACCTTGACTCTTTCAAACCTCGGTATACCTTGGAACTGGTATTCGGTCCATGCCTAAGCATATCTAGTTTTATTTCTAATATCAGTGTACAGTAGTCTGATGATGGACATATGCTGTTTACAAAGTGTGTGTGTGTGTTTGTGGTGCGTGTGTAAAGAGAGAATGAGTAAGTGAGTGTAAAGCGTAATGCACTTCTTTGCCGTGACTCATCCCTGCGCTCTGGTCTTTTACCACTACAAAAGGCTTTAAAACACAACTTCAAGCGCTTAACCCTTATCATTTATTCATCCCTTCAAAGACATCATCTAGTAACTGAAGAGGGGTTTTGGCAAGTAGGCTCAGGTTTGTTGTCAAAAGTGGCTTTAACTGTCCATGAACTTCGAAACAAAGCCTGCGGTTCGCTCGCAGGCAGAGTTAACTCTGTCGTGGTAATCAAATAGCACTAAAGTTATGTGCATTGTCACACGGAGACCTTGTCCAAACCTGAGCAAAATCACTTCGCATCTGTGCTTGACGTTTGTAGCCTTGTAAACGTTTTGCATTGTAAAAGTAAGGCTTGATTTGTGAGTCGCACTGCTTGGACAGACAACAATACTGCTTTGGTTTTGTTTTTTCTTAATCTTTACCAAAATATCAAATGTGATTTTTTTTGTGAGTTTTATGGTATTTCTGTAGTTGGTGTTTAGGCCGCCTACAGTTTTGAGGTTTGGTATTAAAGAGAAAGTTTACTCAAGAATGAAAGTTCTTTCATCATTTCTCACTCTCTTGTCATTTCAAACCTGTATGCTTTTCTTTTTTCAGCAGAACACGAAAGAAGAAATTTTGAAGAATGTTTTTAACCAAACAGTGCCGGTACCCTTTCAGTTCTATCGTAAAACCAATGCAAGTGTTCGTTTACCAACATTCTTCAAAGTATCTTCTTTTGTGTTCTGTGAAAGAAAGAGAGTCATACAAGTTTGAAATGACAAGAGGGTGAATTCATTTGGGTGAATTATCCCTTTAATCTCAAACAGAAATCTCATGTATTTGCTCTGGTAAATTTATGACAGCTATTGTCCACATTGTTTGAAATGCATTTTGTTTTTTTGCTGATCGAGCTTTGAAGGTTCACAAATACAATGCCAGTAATCCTCATATTTGGCATAAAATAGTTGTTCAAAGCTGTTCTGCGTATTTTATGTGTCATAGAGTGATATATTATTGTCATTAATTTGTCCAGCTGAGTCTGTTTCTCAAGGTTTTTCTCTCCAATACCTTTTATTATTTCTCCTCAACTGCTTCTACCTTGCTCACCGGGCCTTAAAAAAGTAGTTCAATTGTGGGTAACGTAGACGTATCGCAAAACTCAAGCGAGAATTTTGCTATCCTCTGTGCTTCTGCACTCTCAAATTCTGGCATGAGCTTTATGATATGTCTACGTCACGCGTGAGGTCAGAGGTCATGCTGACGCCTCAACTCTATTATGTACGTAGGTGCGTACAACCAGAAGCCACTTTTTATAGTTTGAAAGTTTGAAATATGAATATTTCTTTTGGATGACATGAGGGAAGTTTTATTTATGCGTTCACTATTCCTTTGAAGAATTCCTTTGGAGACATTCTGCAATCATCTTGTACACAAGACACAGCACCTCCTGGTCACGATCTCATCTCATTAACAGCATGTGTCCTTCTAAAATTAGAGGTCATACTCTCATTTTGCCGCTGTTTGATCGCATTTCTTCCGTCTTTTGATAAGAGCCGGTCTGAGACTCGGAGAGCAGACACGGGACCCTACAGAGGCAGCGGGTGCCGCGCCCGTGATTACGGCAGGCCCTCAGACATGCCCGCCACTCTCGACGTGCACAAATTTGATTAATCTGTCCTTTGGGAGCTTTCCTTGCCGCTCAATAACCGCCTTCAGATCCCACAAGACACTCGAGTGTGATGGAGAGCGCTTCTCCTTCTTCACGTACCCCCTCAGCTTCCTACCAGATTAACCGCGCAATCCATTAATAACAATCTTCACCCTACCCGGCTCATTTTTAGCACTTTATTTCAAACGACATTAATTTGAACAGCGAATACATTGGGGGGTGTAATGACAGCACACATATTAATTAATTGCATGTGTAATTGCAAAATTAAGTTTCGGAAAGTTGGTAATGATCTGTGGAATTACACCATGTGCTCACATTATGAGGGACTTTTGACTAGCCGCTGCCTCCGAGTGGAACATTCTCAGCGTAATCCAGAAGCGGTTACTCGGTGGCCGTTGGAGGTTTTTGTATCCCTCCTTAATCTTCCTGTCATGCCTATCACTCATGTTTGACCATCAGTTTGTTGGAGAAATCCTCTATTGATTTCAACTTTGCCACTTTAATTAACTTTGCCGCCAGATAATAGCAAACTCTGGGAAAGTTGAAGCAGTCGGACGATTGCTCCTCATTTCTGCTTTTGTCTGACAGCGGGCCAGAATTAAATGTTCAATTGTTTATTGTCTTGAGTATTTGGAGCAGATGTGCGGTGCTCCTGCTGTGGTTTGATATGGGGACCGCCATTGTTCGGTTGAGGATCCATTTCTGTAGGTTAGAGAAGGACAGAAGTGTCATCATGTATGAATTTGGGTTATCGCGCAGACAAAAGTTGTATAATTTGTGGTTGAATGATTTCTGTGTCAGCTTTAATATTGATTTAGGCTTCAAATATGTTGGATCCGCTCAATTGTATTGAAACATCATGTGTAAAGTTTGTTTCTCAAGGCCTTTTCGTGAAAGTGAAAAAATCGCATTGCCAATGAAATAATACTTGTTGTAAACGTTCTTGCTCTGTAACTATTAATAAAATGTTTTTAAAATGAATAACTAATAATGAAATATGTTCAAATTAATTCTTTATTAGTTCTTCATTATAGGTTAACTATAAACCAAAATCGTAAAGAAATGCTAATCGAATATTACTTTGTACATAAAAATAAAAAAAAATGTGATTCAAGTTGACAAACTTTACAAAAAAGGTTAATCAATTTTGTATTTACGATTTAGTATAAAGGCAATAAAAATAGTAAAACCAAGTAGAGAAGTGCAAGGCTAAAAAATATACCAAAATTGACATCAACTACACTGTACACTTCACTGTACAGGTATTTAAAAAATACACTGTAAAAAACCCTGTAAAACCGATCATTTTCTGGCAGCTGAGTTGGCAGTTAAAAAACGTTAACAATTTTTTTGCACTCTTTTACTGTACTTTGATGGGGGGGGCGTTGGCTGTATTTTAAAAAATATATAAAAATGTGAAAAAAACGGCAAATTACAGTTTTTTCTCTAATTTGACGTTTTTTTTTGTCAGTATTTAACAAAAAAATCTGTAATTACATTTCTGTTAGCTTACTGTTTTTTTAAAGTGTAAAATTTTGTTGACGTATTGTAAAATCTTATTTGCTATGTTTAGGCCTCATTTCAAACGATGAAAAGAAATGCATTTCTTACTTCAGAATATTTAGGCAAGACCTCTCTAGGTTTAATACTTCTGATTCAATTTCAAGCCAATTTCGAGTCAACGTTTGCCTTTTTAATTCAGTTTACATTTACGCGTGCATTTGGTTTTTCGACTCCGCAGTCTTGCAGTAACAGCTCGTGTGTTGCATCTGCACAAAACCAACCGAGTAAAAGTCCTATAGTATAGTTCCTCCATTATCTCTACAACTGCATTAGCTCCGACGTGCTCGGCTGCCCCAGCCCGTGGGCAGTGAAAGGGTTAAGTGCGATGCTCCCGATAGTTTGTATGTTTCTCATGCAGTTCTGTTTACCCTGAGAGAAAGGCTTTTATTCAGAGGGAGACTCATCTGTTTGTTTCCCAGGAGTGTCCTCCTCTACAGGTACAAATGACTTGTTGTTCCCGCATCCCGTCTGCTTCCTTGGCGACGGATAGACGAGAAGTGCCGTGTGAGTGAGCGAGACTCAAATGTGATCTGGGTCAGGCCGTGGGGACATGGACACACCTACACGCACACACAGAGTCACTCTCTCAGGCACATACTCACACACTGGCCATGCCAACCTCAATCCCAATCTCTTGTTCAGGAGAACAGGTGAACACATCCCTGTAGACCCACCACAGCTGCTGCATAAGTTTAAGTGTAGTTTGTCCAGCGAGAACGGCCCTTTAGACTGAACGACAGGGGATATAGTGTACCTTCAGCTAGCTGTAAATAGAGAGCTTGTGTTACTTACAGTGCTATTGTACATGGTGCACACCCAACACAATCTCATATGCGTAATTGTTTTATGAGGTGGCTGATTCTATCACATTGTGGTGCCATAGGTTTAAGGGTTAGGGGCAGGGTTTCATTATTGCTTTTCTTAATAATCATACATTTGAGTACAATTGATTTTACATGAATTCATTCAAAATAGCCACCTCGAATTCTCATGAGATCAGATCGGCACACACATCTAAACTACACATTGAAGGATGGGGCAAAACTAGGATCTAATTGTGATAAAATCATAGAATAGAGCGCTGTCTAAACGCTCGATGGGATATTAACAATAAAAGTACCATAGAGTATTATGGTATTTTGGCCTTTTTTTAGTATTCTTTTACATTGGAGTAGCATGCAAATGCCATGGTTTATGAATATATCAAAGTACTATGATGTTAGCATCTCATGTCATTGTATGGCAGTACAACCACAGTTTTATTTTGAATAGGACGCAAATAACATTTTATGGAAATTCAATGGGTTATTGGTAATACTGATCTTTGCAATGTCATGTAAATATCATTGTATACTGTATGAATGATTTAAGCATCACAGTATTCATTGGCTAGTGACTATGATCTGATACTACTGTTTCCCAGAAAAAGTTTATTCAAGTAATATTCTTTCAAACTAAATCAGACATAGATCCAATTCTGTTGTTGTCAGCAGCTACTGCCTTTTGCACTATATTACTAAATATATGATACACTGCTGCTGCATTTCTGTTTATACTCTTTAACTGTTTAGAATTGTACATCTGTTGTGTTGTGGACTCATTCCTTCATGATCACACAAGCAATACTGATGTCTATATTCATGATCACGCACGCAATACTCTAAACTACAACTGTTGCATATACTGTATACATTGTTTATATTTATACTATCTATTCTTTTACTTTATACATTTTTATTCGGGGGTTTTAAAGGGCTGCTAACCCCATTTCATTGTCTTGTACTACTGTGACAATAAAGATTTATTCATTCATTCATTTACTATAGTAAAAATAAGTAAGTATACTTTTAGGTCTACTTTTTATCTATTCTCAAAAATATACTATATGTAAATGAATGCTCAAAGTTTACTATGGGCCAATTTAGTCCCAATTATTGATGAACAAGTGCACTTACAAGTATATAGTTCTTGCTACATAAAGTATAAGGGATACCATGGTTACCACTACAAAACTTTTTGTAAGGAAATGCAGCATATTTATTCACAATTCTTTAATTTTATCCACAAAACTAAAAGCCAGTCACAAATGTTACACAGTTCATACAACACAGCATCTACATTTCAAAGCTAACATCCTTCTGTAAAACAAACAAAAAAAGAGACGTTTATCAGCATTTATTAGAAAATTTCACTATGTACTTTTTGAGTGCTTTCCACAGTTTTGCATTGTTGCATAGCTTCACAGAAAATACTTTTTTTTCGAACAGACTGTAAAAACATAAGAGAAATAAAAAATGTATTAAAAGGAAAATAATAAAATAGATGGTATTACAACGTGATATAAATAAAATAAATAAATAAAACAAAAAATATATAACGAATAAATAAAATAAATAAATAAGCGAATAAATAAAATAAAAACAGTCTACTGAAAACAGTCCATTTATTTTTCTCAGGGGAAAAAACAAGTCACACGGGTTTGGAACATGACGGTGGATGACATCATTTTTACGGTTGATTGATTTGAAAAGCTGACATAATGTGTTTCAATGCAAACAACATATTTGATGTTTTCTCAGGTCAAAAATACCAAAAGCAGTTGTGTTGTAAACCTCCTCCAGATCTAAAGAATCCAATAGAGGGATGGCCTATTGCATTTTATGCGCAGTTTACACCTTTTTTCTTGATCTCTGAGCTATGTAGGGATTGAGTTTCCCGAGAAAGAAAGGCAAGGGGACGAGGAGAGCAAAAAAAAAGCAGGGCTCTCTCAATGCTGGTCGGGATTGAAAAGCGAGACTGGTGCTGACAGCTAAATGCGCTAATTTTCTTCTGGGAGCAGGGTTTGTCTTTCCAGGGCAGCGGGCAATCGGCAGATACCGTAGAGGCCTTGTACCCTGTCCAGTGTGCTCATGTCAAAGGACCTGACGGGAGCAGAGGAGTAAAAGTTGAGCTTCACCTGTTCCATTGCCATCTATTAACAGGTGAACCCCACTACGAAGGAAGGTAGTTGAAACTCAGAGTTTGCCTGAACCATTTCACGTGGCAAATAAGTTCTTTTGAGAGTTAACCAATGCATCCAGGGCGGAGAAAGTTTTTTTGCCACTATGACACCAGTAATTTGATGTAATTATTGTCTATTTTCAATATGATGGCTAATACGTGTGTTTTCTACTTATAGGTTGAAAGAATACAATGTCTGTACAATAATCGCCCGGCAGTTTTTTTTCTCTCTTGTGTTAAAGCTGCATTAGAGTAGTGATTACCTATAATATAGGCTCTTATCTGCTCTGGGTACTGCTTCATTACACCCACTGTATTCCTTACAGTGCTATGAAACCTGAATCAAAGGCCCGGTTTAAATGTTAAGAGCTAGTTTGGATCCATCTGAACTTGACGCACACTGGCACACAAAGCCGTATTCACTGTAGTCAGCTTCAATAGAGTCCAGGCCTCAACTTGGTCGAAAATAAAATAAATCACCCAAATATAATCAAATATTTACAGTATTTTCTTTGTGGATGAATTGGCCGGACCTCGACCCACATCTCCTATTGCTCCTAGTTTTAATAATGTTGCAACGTTACTATATGAAATCACATACATAAGCCGTTTTACAATAAACATTAACAGTCTTTTAATACGGTAGACGATGGTATCATTTTACAATGGTTTTGCTACAAGAGCCAAAGTAAAACTGTGGTTATACAAATGTTAATAGTAAAAGAAAACACTACTACTAACTTTCATAAGCGAGAGCAGGATCTTCAACCTACACTCTTAAAAATAAAGGTGCTTAAAAGGTTCTTCACAGCGATGCCACAGAAGAACCATTTTAGGTTCCACAAAGAACCATTCAGTCAAATATCTCTTTTTTACCTTCATATAATCTGAAGAACCTTCTGTGAAACAAGGTTCTTTAAGAAAACATTTATACCAAAAAAGTAAAAAATATATATATACAGTATATAAATACACTTAAATATTTTTTGTTTCTTTTGTGTGTTTTTGATGTTCTTATTAACAAAGAATGGGACACACTCTTAAAAATAAAGGTGCTTCAAACTGTTCTTCAAAGCCATAGAATAATCTTTTTTGTCTAATTGGTTCCATAAAGAACCTTTAACATCCGAAGAATCTTTCTGTTTCACAAAATGTATATAAAAAATATTCTTCAGATTATGAAAAGGTTAGAAAGTGAGGGTTCTTTAAAGAACCTTTCACTGAATGGTTCTTTGTGGAACCAACAAATGGTTCTTCTGTAGCATCGCTGTGAAGAACCTTTTAAGCACCTTTATTTTTAAGAGTGCATGAAACAGGCCTGTGCGTCTAACATTTAAGAATTTAATATTTCACCCAAAATAAAAATTATTTATTCACCCTCATGTCGTTCAAAACTTTTTATAAAAAAGTTACGGTATTTTGAAAAAAGTTGGTAACCAAAGAACATCGAACCCCATTGACTTCCATATGGACACAAAACCACTGAGACATTTCTCAAAATAGCTTCTTTTGTGTTTCACTGAAGAAAGTGTCACATACAGGTTTGGAATTTAATGAGGGCGAATAAATGATGAATTCATTTTTAAGTAAACTATCCCTTTAAGCTAAAACTGTGGTTAATTTCTTAAATATTAAAAATGGATTATGAATAAGAAAATGAATATACAGGTATGTGCTTGTACCAACTTTAGCTGTGTATGAGGAAAATCACACACAGGACAAAGTAAAGTGGTGTTACACTCGTTCAGCAATGTACAAAGTGTCACTAGAGGGCACTACCACTGCATAGCCCATAGAAAAATGGACAAACCATTGATCCGAGGCGGATTGATAGTTTGTTTAGCAGCACACTAAAACAGAATATATTTCCAACCAGGCAAACTTTACTACTACTGTTTATTTTATAATAAAATATCAATGCTAAAGACTTAAAGGAAAACAAGACCAAAATATAAACACCAAAAATAATGAATATTAATCATCTAAACCAACAGCGCAATGCTTTTTTATAACGTTTTCATTTTTCATAGATTTGAAATAAAAAACATTTAAAGCTGAATATTGACTAATCAGTTTGGAGTCTCCGAAACTCCACAGCGGACCCTTTGCGGTGACATCATTCTAGTCACAGATGTTTTTTTCACTTTAAGAAGAGGGACAAAACAGCAGTAAACCCGGGCCAGCTTGTGGTGAGGCCGTTACCCACAATTCACAGAGGCGCTGGATGGTTCCCACTATTTTCCGGTCGGCTTGGAAACGGCAACTTATTAATCTTGTGATGGAAGGCCAGCTGCAGCCGTGGCAGTTACCGTATTTCACCCTCAACCTTCTTCGGGGAGTGCCATGGTCATGTTTAACTTTATATCTTTTGTTTGTTCCCTTCCATTCAGTACGTTTGTTTCTGTAAAAATAAAACAATGAAAATGTATTTGAGGAGTTGCGGGTAATCACCTAAAATCTAACCAAACGAATCCTAACAAACTAGACTAACCACGATTTAAGCGCGTTGTGTCATCGTTCTTTTTTTTTACTGTCCCCCTCCCGTTCGTCTCTTTAAAACCGTGCTGATTAGGTTTACTAATTCAGAGAGACTGCTTAGTTTCCAACTTTAATGATATTCCCCCGGCATATCACCCGCGGTTGCCTGGAGACCGGATTTGAGCTAGGCCCCTCATTCGATTCCCACACATCAGAGCCCTGAAAAGCAATTTTTTCTCCTTGAGCTTTTGATGCAGTCTCCTCTCAAACCCTTCCCCCTGCTGTGTCAGTATGGGTGGGCAGAACGCTGGCAGAATGGGCCGGGAGGTGAAGGGGAGGCCTGTGGGTTGCTGGTCACACATCAAGGCCTGAAAACAAAGGCCCCAGGAACCTTCCTTACAAACACAAATTCGGCTCACTGAAAGTAAATGTGCTAGCCTCCGTTCATTAAGGGTGCGGACGTTCACGCAAGGAAAGTCAGTGCTCGAAATGGTCCTCGACAGCAACAGGTAGTTTAACCAGGGTTAGGCCATCACCGTTTGGGAACCTTGTGGCGCTTTTTGAACATTAACGCTCGATCTAAAAGTTTTTAACAACGCAACAAATACTTCTTAATACTTCTCCGTGATCCAAAGTCTGGGGAACTGAAAGATCTTTTGTTGCAAAGTTTCTGCTTCAAGTGAAATGTCTTCACCTCAAAGTCACAATGTTAACAAAAAACATTTTGTTCATCAAAACAAATCCGAACACCTGCAGAAAATGTTCATGATTGTCTAACTTAATCATCAAAGTTTGATCACTTTGTAAGATGGGGCATTGAGATCTGTTTGCCGTTTTATTGCTCCCGATAAAATTGGTAAGTCGTCACGGCCACATCTTAAGTGCGAATACTATTGCTGCTTTAACGCTTAAACTGAAACAGCTTTTTAAAACAGGACATCTTCTTTTCACTCCTCCCAGTTTTGTCCTTTTCCGTGAATGGAGCGTAAATGGTTGAGGATGTTCCTGCCACTCATACGAGAGCGTGGAAGTTTCATGTTGCGCGGAGAAAGAAAGGCAGCGTTTGTATGCCCCTTATCGAGTCTCTTTCGTCATGTAGGCCACAAAATGATAAGAGCAGCCCCACCATAACAATGAGGAGACTGTTTCCACACATTTCCAACACAAAATAAAATCATCCTGGAGGCTGCTATAGCATTCACGTGTGCCGTTTCGCTGGTTTTGAGTAGCACGTTTGCTTACATGAACTGAGATAACTGATGGCGTGCCACAGCAGCTAAAACAATAATTTTTGAGATTTGTAAGATCACAAGTAAGAATGTTTTTTCCACAACTTTTTTGAATGATGCTACTTTTTCCATGGATTTATAAGAGGATTTTTACTATTTCAAAGGAAATATTTGAACCATTCTAAAGTCTTTTTTTGTGATTTGCTGTTTTCTACATTAAATCATTCTTCATAATGTAAAGAACATTCTGTGAAAATATAACCTTGATATCTTTAATATGGACTGAGTATAGCCATGTTAAACATCGATATCAATGTTTAGAAAGCAATCTATTTTCAATGAAATTATAAGTCAGTTTTTATCATATTACAAATAGTACAGTGTCTCAAAATCTATCATGTCATCTCTGTAACCCAGCAAAAAACACATTTTTGTCATTTTTTGGCTGTGACTACTTTGATGCTCCTAATCTCAAAACTAGAATAATAGATTATTTGACTTTAACTTGAATTTCAGATGGGATCACATTCGTTTTCTTCACACATTTACATTAACAGTAAACAAAAAGGAGTGGGTCAAAACAGAAATTTCACATGTTCAGTTCACGTCATGCTTCATATGACCCTCTACAATCTTCTCTACTTGTTGACACTACTTCAGAAACATTTGGGCTGCATTTTAAACACTTGAGTACCCGACCCATCCTGGCCAAGAAGCACCTCTAGATGCCTACAGGCTGATGTAAGACTCTTAAATGAGGCAATGGATTAGTCTGGTTGCCAAGCACTGGCCACTTCAACAGCTTTCCATTCCAGCGCTCTCAAACTCTCTCAAAAGTGCTATTTAAAATTAATTAAACCCTGTTTTTTTTGCCACTGAGACTTGTTTCTGGTTCTTGTTTCCTTTGTAAAGTTAAAATTCATTTGTACAAACATTTATAACAATGTAATAATAAGCAATATGGCAGTTTTAAGTAAATTAGTTAATTAGTTAAGTATCCCATCAACCTTTAGTGTTTAATGTATTATTGAGTTATTTTTTGTAAAATGATATGTAAAAAATTATACTAAATATAAAAATGATGCATACATTAAGAGCACTTCATAAAAGGCAAATTATTTAAAATCATCACATGCAAATCTCTTTGGTCTGTAATCTTAGTTCCAAAAACATCAGTATTTTAAATAAAAAAGTTTAAAAAAAATTGTATTAATGTTCCCTTATGTAAAATATATGTTGATATATAAAAGCCACTTCATATAATGGATTGGCACACGATTTACTGATATCACAGGCAAATCTCTTTGGTCTATAATCTTCTTAAAAACATCAAGAGCTTCTGTTTCTACCAAAGTTGCTTAAAAAAAGCACCGACCATCCCATCCCCCTCTTTCCCTGTTGGGAAGTTTACCCATGCTATCTGGTCAGTGGTACACAGCCACACTGAAAGTGCAGCATGGGCACTCTGCCATTGTTCCCTTTGCTAAGGCACTGAACGTATTGCCGGGTCCAATTGTTCTCTGTATCTTTGTGTTGGTCTGAAAATAGACGAACACACTTGTCGGTTTTGAGGCACATGCACAGCGATTTTCAATGGCCGTGTTTTCTTTACTCTTTCTCTTTGCATAGGCAGTGGAGTGAAAGCCAAAGTCTTGTGCTCTTACATGAAGACGTGGATTAGATGAGATTGATTGATCGGTAGATGGACTGTTTTCTCTCCATATCATTGGATAATGGCCTGTTTAGACCTTTGGGTTCATGAACAACCTTTCTTTTCGAGACTATTAATTCATTTGGAGGGTAATGATGTTGTTACGACATTTGCGTAAGATTTCAATCCATTTAGGAAAAAAGGATCTCTTGTGGTTTGAATTGATCTATAAAGCTTTAACCTTTGTTTAAAATTTTTTTTTAACATATTTTTCAATTTCAAGAATTTAAGGACTTCTTGTTGAGAATTGTAAGCATCTCTCGCCTCTCTTGTTCCCGCTTTGGACTTTTCACAAGTTTGATTAATCAAGAAAATTAATTTCCACAGCAAATTACAGCGTTCGCTCCCAGCTTTTACTCTGAGTGAGCGCTGTTTTGACAGTTATTCACATTGCTTGTCTTCAAGCACGATTCGCCGCTGTTTAATGACAAAGATATCATGTGGCGCATCTTCAAACATGACACTGACATGTGGTATTTAGTCAGTCATTTTGTAACAAGTAAAATTGCACTTTTATGACATTCGAGTGTTTCCCATGATGTAAACGTAGGCCACCGCTCATTAATAATGCATTTACCAAAAAAAAGTGGAGAGAAAAGACAATTTTACCGAGCTTTTGGAAGTCAAAAGCAACAAAAGAGACAAAGAACCATTGTGTATTTACAAAATTAAACAGCCCTGTCATTGTGGCGGAGTGAGTCATTTTTTGAAGGCAGAAAAGTCGTATAAAGCGGCAATTTCATTCTAATTTCATTCCAGTCTGTTTCTGAAACAATTGAAGTAGGCATTGATGTGTTTATCTCAATGTGTAATTGGGTATTGTTCATCTTTGAAAAGTTTCCATCAGCGGGAAGGAGATGGTGGAGAGAGGGCTGCTCGCTGTTTTAACGTGGGAGGGGAGATGCGCTTTAACACTTCTTATTGCATTAGAACTTCTCCGGCACATTTAAATCAAACCACGTCGTATAATTGGCATTCGGAGCAATTTCCAATTCATTTCCAAGAGCTTCTAGACATGCCGTAGACATTTTCAATCGTGTTTTTGAATAGGCCTGAAAGGAAAATGCTACCATAATGAGAAATATACACAAATGTTTTTACGGTGGCTCTAAAAGTAAAATGTATTTGAAAATTTAAGTGTCATTTAGATACAGACGAATGTCAGTGCATGAGATCACAATGCAAGTTAGTCTCAAGGTGATATGTTAGTGAATGCTTCCAAGCAGGCGTAGTTTATAACATTAACTATACAAAATGTTTCATTGTTGCGGCTGTGTATTTTATTGGGGATATGGGATATTCCGACTTGGGCCGTCGGACTTCTGCTGTAGAACTGTGTTCCCTTTCTGTCGGTCTCTTGACGTTGTGTCGAGCCGACAGACGGGGTTCGTCCCTGAGAACCAATCGCTTCCGACTTCTCAGAAAAGGCCAATGAAATTGGCGAATGAAATTTGCATGCCGGACTCCGCCCCCGGATATCCGGGTATAAAAGGGAGACGGTGTGCCTCATTCATTCACCTTTCGTTCTTCGGAGCCTTCGCTCATGATCAACAGACTTCGCTACAAGATAGCAACTACAAGACTGTCCCCCAGGGGCTTGACCTAGACTCCCGTCCAAAGCATGTAGGTTTTTTGGCATCCAAGATGTCGAGAGCTTACTCTACTGCAGGCCAAGCTGTCCCCTCTCTCCACGCTATGGCCATCCTGCAGGTCAGGCCAAGGCGTTGAGAGAGCTCCACGAGGGTAAGACCGACCCAGCGCTTATGCAGGAACTCCGCGCCGTCACCGACCTCGCTCTACGGGCGACCAAGGTGACCGCACGGGCCCTGGGTCGGGCAATGTCCACACTTGTGGTCCAGGAGAGACACCTCTAGCTGAACCTTGCACAGATGAGTAAGGGGGGCTGTTTGGTGAAAGAAGAAGACAGAGGATATCAAGATATCCTCCCCCGCCACAACTCGGCCGCCCTCTGGCTGTCGAGATCCCGTGCACAGTAGCCCTGGTCCTCTTCGACGCCTTCCGGTTTCGGCGCCCCCCACTTAGGCGGCCCCCCGGAAGAAGACATCGAAGAGGAGACCACCACCCCGTCAGCAGCCGCGGTGGAAGCCGAAGCAGCCCTCATGGGAAGACCCCAGGGAGATCGAGAATACCTTCGGGCCCGACCCCAGCCATTCCTTCGCTGATTGGTCGATCCGGGACGGTTCCTGCCCTGTCCCAACAGCCCACTTCTAAGAGTTTTCTCTCTCTCTCGGGGTGTTTATCACAGCCGCTCTCACCCTCTACATGATGGTGTTCGGCAACTCGACGTTGCATCACTGCGAGACCCAATGTCGAGGATAATCAGCAGCCTAAGCACTCTCAATCGACGGTGCGTTGTGCTACATCATCGTCTGGGTATTATCACAGCCGCTCTCACCCTCTACACGACGGTGTTCGGCAACTCAACGTTGAGGCGAGACCCAATGTTGAGGATAACCATCAGCCTATGTACTCTCAATCGATGGTGCGTTGTGCTACATCCTCGCCAGGCAGGTAAAACAGCAGAGCCGATCTCCTCTACGGGGCCCCCCACGGCGAGGGATCCACAATGCCAGCCATCGAACCACCCCCGGGAGGTCGATGAAGCAGAACGTACCCCTAGGCTCCCTGTCTCGGTCCCTGGGAGCCTGACAAGAGCTTCCCAAACCGTCACAGTGACTACGGGATACGATCCATCTCGGCTACGCGATCCAACTCCCCAGACGCCTGCCCAAGTTTCGGGCATCCTCCAAACCTCAGCAGAGGCAAGGATGCTCCCGTGCTTCGGGCTGAGGTCACCACCCCTCTGGTGAGGAAGCGATTGTGCTCGTCCTTCTAGCTGAGATGTTCAACGGGTTTCACAGCCCGTACTTCATCGTCCCCAAAAAGGGGGTTGCTAGATCTGCGTATCCTGAATAGGCACCTACTCAAGCTGCCGTTCAGGATGCTCACGCAAAAGCGCATCCTGGCATCTATCAGATGTCAAGATTGGTTCATGGCATTCGACCTGAAGGACGCTTACTTTCATGTCTCGATTCTCCCTCGTCATCGCCCGTTCCTACGGTTCGCTTTCGAGGGTCAGGCATATTAGTACAGAGTCCTCCCTTTCGGTCTGTCCCTGTCCCCACGGGTCTTCATGAAGATGAAGATCCCCTCAGGGAGAGATGTGTGCAGGTACTAAACTATCTCACGACTGGCTCATTTGACACACTCGCGAGATCTGTTATGTACACAGAGGGACCTAGTGCTTCGGCACCTAGATGGATTGGGACCATAGGTCAACCGAGAATAGAGCAAGCTCTCCCCTGTGCGGAGCATCCTCTTTCTTGGTATGGAAGTCAACTCTGGCTCCATTACAGCGTGACTGACTACAGAGCGCGCTCAGTCAGTGTTGAACTGCCTGGAATATTTCAAGCAGTCAGCGGTCCCCCTGAAACAATTTCAGAGGCTCCTGGGCACATGGCATCCTCGGTGGTGGATACCCCTCGGGTTGATGCACATGAGACCGCTCCAACACTGGCTACAGAGTCGAGTTCCCTGGAGAGCGTGGCACACCGGCAGCAGGCGGATGGTGATTACGCCTCTCTGCCGACGCACCCTAACCCCTTGGTCTTCAATGACCTTTCTACACGGGGGTCCCTCTCGGGCAGGTCACGAGGCAATTTGTGGTGACGACAGCCACCTCCCTGCAGGGTTGGGGTGCCGTGTGAAATGGGCACGCAGTGTCGGGGCGATGGACGGGCCCCCGCCTGCGCAGGCATATCAACTGCCTAGAGTTGTTGGATGTGCTACCCGCACTGAAGAGGCTACAACCTCTCGTTCAGGACAAGCACGTGCTGGTCCGGTCGGACAGCACGACTGCCATAGCGTATTAAACCACCAGGGTGGTGTTCACTAGTGGCAGCTAACACGACTCGCCCGACGCCTCCTCCTGTGGAGTCCGCAGGTGAGCATATCCCTGCGAGCAACACATATCCCAGGCGACCTGAACGAGAGACAGCTGATGCGACCTGAACGAGAGACAGCCGATGCGCTCTCTCGTCAGTTGACGCCTCGCGGAGAGTGGCGACTCCAACCCCGTGCAGTCCAGCTCATTGGGTACAGTTCGAGCGGGCTCAAGTAGACCTGTTCGCCTCCCTGGACACCACCCATTGCCTGCTAGGGTACTCCCATCCGAGGCCCCCCTCGGCACGGATGCTCTAGCGCACAGCTGGCCGTCGGACAAGCGGAAGTACGCCTTCCCCCCAGTGAGCCTCATTGCACATACCCTGTGCAAGGTCAGGGAAGAGGAGCATCAAGTGAACTAGTTGCGCCATACTGGCCCAACTGGACTTGGTTCTCGGAGCAAATGCTCTTGACGACAGCTCCCCCCGGCCGATTCCCCTGACGAAAGACCTGCTTTCCCAGGGGAAGAGCACGTTATGGCATCCCAGGCCAGACCTCTGGAACCTCCATGTCTGGCCCCTGGACAAGATGAGGAGATCCTGAGTGGCCTACTATGGCGGTTAAGACTATCACTCAGGCTAGGGCCCTGGCCACTAGGCGGCTATACGCCTGTAAGTGGTGCCTCTTCTCATCCTGGTGCTCTTCTCGAAGAGAAGACCCGCAGAGTTGCTCAATTGGGAACGTGCTGTCCTTCCAGAGACTCGAGAGTAATCTCTCCCCTTCCACACTGAACGTGTATGTAGCCGCTATTGCCGCTCATCACGACCCTGTTGCTGGTAAGTCTCTAGGACAGCACAACCTGATCATTTGGTTCCTAAAGGGCGCGGGAAGGCTACAGCCTCACCCGCGCTCCGTACCCTCTTGCGAACTTGATGCGGTCCTGGAGCCCCTCGGAGATGCCGCTCTTTCTCACCTCACGATGAAGACGGCTCTCCGGATGGTGCTCAAGAGGGTAGTGGACCTACAAGCATTCTCCGTGTCCACAGATTGCCTAGAACTCTGGCCCGGTGATTCTCATGCTATCCTGAGACCCCGGCCCGGCTACGTGCCCAAAGTTCCCACCACTCCCCTACACCAGGTGGAGAACTTACAGGAGCTCCCCACCGGGGAGGAAGACCCAACCCCATCCGTGTTGTGTCCAGTACGTGCATTGCGCCTCTGCTTGGAAGGCACGCAGAGCCACAGTAGCTCTGAGCAGCTTTTTGTCTGTTTTGGAGATCAGCAGGGAGGGCTGTCTCAAACAGAGATTGGCGCGCTGGATCATAGACGCCGTCACTACGGCGTACCTGTCCTAAGATCGCCCGCGCCCACTGGGTGAGAGCTCTCTCCACACGGAGTACAGCCTCCTTGTGGGCACTGGCTTGAGGCGCCTCTCTGGCAGACATCTGCAGAGCTGCGGGTTGGGCTACACCCATCACCTTCGCGAGGTCCTACAGCCTCCGCGTAAAACCGGTATCAGCTCGAGTCTTGCAGGCATCAGGCAAGACTGGCGGCCGGTAGGGTGTGCGCCTATGACAGTACCCCCCCCTTTCTCCTAAGGTAGTTAGCGTACACCCACTGGGTGAAGAACAGGCACTCCATCCATCACTAAGCAAGCACCTCCTGCGGGCGGGCTGGGCAGAGCAGCCCTGCCCCTTAGGCCGGGTACCAACTGAGTTATCCACAACATAGCTCTAACCGGACCTAGTGCTACCGGACGTTGTAACCCCCCAGCAGGGCGGTTCTGTCTGATGTATCCTCATGATTGTTTCCCACCTTGGTAACCCATGACCTTCCCTAGGTGGACCTCCACCTCGCGGTTAACTCCTTCAGTCCGCACATTCTTCCCGTGAGTTCTCCCCCATCGGTGAGACCATGTTGGTATCTCCACTAAACTCTTCCCTCCGGTAGGAAGTGGTCTCTGTAGCGCATCCCCCGCTTGAGGAAGTAGCGCTTACCCAGTGGCCATACGGTACCAGGCGGCTTCTCGCTGTTAGAAAAACAAGGCCGCCACCTGTGAGGCTGAAGGCAGGGGCCTTCCCACCTTTCAAGTAAAGCTCTGGGACCCCCTACCTACCCACTGGTAGGTTACAATTTCGCGGTAGCGCTCACGGCTGACACGCCCAGGCCAGTCACCGTCGCTTCGCTAGAGATTGTGACAGGGCACAGTGTTGTGGCGTTTTCCATAGGAACCCCATCTGTCGGATCGACACAACGTCGAGAGACCGACAGAAAGGGAACATCTTGGTTACGGATGTAACCTCAGTTCCCTGATGGAGGGAACGAGACGTTGTATCCTTCTTGCCACAACATGGAAGTCGGAAGCGATTGGTTCTCAGGGACGAACCCCATCTGTCGGCTCGACACAACGTCGAGAGACCTCCATCAGGGAACTGAGGTTACATCCATAACCAAGACGTTCTACTGCCCGATGCAGTAGAAACTGCTTTGCAGGTAAGTTTTATAGGTGTAAGCCTCTTAACAACATCTCCTAGCAACCAAATCGCATAGGATGCTTGAATTTGTTTCACAGGTGTATTATTAGATGTCTGACTCATTGGTGTATCTTACTTGGTTGCTGCTTACATTATTGGAGTTTCCTTGGGATCATGTATGTAAAGTGTGAAAGAGACGAATTTCATAGGTTAATGTCTGAATTAATTTTTTTTAGAATAAAAACGGGTTTGATCAAGAGTAAAAAACTGCGACCATACTATGCCCACTGAATTTATATTGAAGCCAAAGATCTGTACATGATCCGAATAGGCTGGCCTGACTGGGGGATCACATATTCTGGTTGGCCAGGTATAATAAATGTTTACATTTTTCTGTGATTAAATGAACAGATCATTATTTTACATGTAATACAGATAAGTATTTAAAAACTGACCCGAACCCGACATGCATAAATAAATTTGTTAAAAAGAAAAACCTGACCCGAGACAGACACGATAAAACTGGACCTATACGACTGAACTGATGGCAACTTGTTTCAAACCCAAATGTCAAGACAAATTATGAATTAGCCACCTCGTAAAATACGTACAAATTCCTGTGAGAATGTGTTGGAACATGTGGACGACATCTAATGGCTGGAATTCACTACAAGACTTTTAAAATCTGAACAGATTTTTTTTAAACTAGACATCAAACACTTGCAGACTTTTTGAAAGTTTCAGATAGAAACACACTAACTGATAAAATCTGCAGACTGGCACAGACTTTCTGCAACAAGTCCAGACAAAATCTGAGCAAAAGTCTTGTAGTGTATTTTAGCCTTAAGATGAAACGTCTGACTTTCTGTATTTAATGAAGTGCAGCATTAACATCCTTGATTCGGTTAACAACCAGAAAGCATTGTTTTTATTTTAAGAATGAGGAAAAGAAAACGTGTTTGTGCCACCTCTGAAAAAAAACATTGATCTTGAGATTGTTGTCTATATACAATACCGCATGCTCCAAAACAGCTTTACAGTTATAAATGGCAAAGCACACCAGTTTATTTATTGACATATTAACTTTAGAAATTTGTCTGAGTTAAAGTCAAATCCAATAACTGTCTGAGACTATATGGAAACAAATCAAAAACCCCAAAACTTGAATCAACACATTAGCTATAATACGATTGGAAAATGATATGAGCCATGTCACTAAAATCACAACTAAATTGTTGGTATAAGATTCTTGGAAACCGCAGAAACAGTAAAACACTCATAACATGTCAGAGGGATTGCCCAGGCCTGCCGTATATCTCTGGGCCCTTAAGTTTGAAGTCATTGATTAGCATTTCACATTCATACTCAGTTTAAGCATGTCAGCTCTTCTCAAACAGCATCAAAGATTTGTATGCATGTGTTTATGATTGTATTCGTGCTCACATGTGTGTGTTTTTTGAGCAAGGATCAAAGCAATCCTGATTCGACCGTGCTGTCCTACACGTGTTAAGAACACACACACACACACACACACACACACAAACACACTTTTTGAGTAAATGCAGCTTTGTGTACATTTCTCAGAGTAACTCTGGCTGGGTTGTGGGACGTCCCGTGGGGCTGGGGTTTCGCTGAGCTGGAGTTAGGGGGTTATGTCCCTGGCGGCATAGAGACAAATGGATAATTAACTCCTCCAAACAGCTTGTGTGTGAAAAGAGATCACCAAACAACTCAGCGACTTAGTTCTTCATGGTTTCTCCAAGCAAAACCATCTAAGTTCCCGTCACTGATGCTAATATCACTGATATTATTTAATATTGTTTTGATCGAAGATCATGAAGAAGTCATCTGAATGGTTGCATGACTGAAATGTTATCACTGTTATGGCAAAAATATTGTTGTCTTTACTGCAATGTTCAATGTATTTATAATAAACTAATGTAACGTTTTATATAAGAAATCTATTTAATTTATTAATTCCATGTTGTTTTAACACCGTGGCAGATTACCTTTGAAAACACTGAGAATTACACAAAATATAAAAAGTCCTAACGTCTGTTTTAGTTCTCTTTTAAAGAAATATAATTTTTCACCTTTTAAAGGGACAGTTCACCCCAAAATAAGACTCTGTTATCATTTATTCACCCTCATGTCATTGCAAACCTGTCTGACCTTTTCTTTAAAGAACGTTGGTGACCAAACAGCATTGGACCCAATTGACTTCTATTGTATGAACACAAAATCACAGAGACATTTAGGGTAGCTGATTTATATACCATACATGTATCCCATGGTGTGACGTAACAAAAATGTAGAACTGTTAATAATATATTTTTTATATTAATAATAATTTATACTTATAAAATAACATATTAGAGATTTATACTAAATTTGTTTTATTCTCATTTTTGCTTTCATACCAGGGCACATTTTTATCTTATTTGCCAACTACCCAAATATCTTCTTTTGCATTCCACAGAAGAGTCATAATAGAGGTTCTAAACAAAGTAAGAGTAAATAAATGATGACAAAACTCTTATTTTTGGGTGAACTATCTCTTTAATTCAGGTATAAAATGTGACCTGGGAATGTTTTAGTGACATTCACCCATATTTCTCCATCTCTCTGTCCTGGAGTAATGTTAATGTTTTATTTAGCTTTCTTAGTTAGTATAAGGGTTAGTATTGTTAAAATGTCTGTTTTATAGGATTTCGTTTTAGATCATTTCTAGTAATAAATTCTACAAACCCGATATTAAACTGATCTTTGATTCATGATCTGTGAGGATGATTAAGAACTTAATCCACAGGTGTACTCTCATTGAAAGATGTTAAAAACAGTAAGACCAGAGAAAACATCTTACCATTAAAAACTAAAAAACTAAACTGGTTAGTGTGAGTATCCACTAAATTATTTTTAATTCACATTTTTGAACACAATTTAAAAGTGACAATTAAATGAGAAGATCTGCAGTGTTATGAGCCCATCTTCAATCATGGTCTCTATAGCAAACAGGCTGCGTCCCTTTTCTCCAAACATAGGATTTCAAAGGAAGGGCGATTATTTGCTCAGTATGCGCCGCTAATCCTGCTTTATCTGTACGAACACGACCTAAAGTACTTTGATCAGAGAGAGCAGCGTTCAGACCTTGTTTATTCACAGATATAATTTCTCTAGCCATGTCTTGAAGGTGAGAAGATCCTCTTTAATGGCGTTGATTAAGCTATTCTCATGGACCTCTTGTAATGGAATACATCAGTCGTCACTCTCTCTCATTTCCTATGATGTTTTTTTCAAGCCCAGCTACTCCACCTGGCATCACATGGAGTATGGTTTGATTTCATTACCAGAGCCGTTATTCAGCTTCAGAAAAAAGAGAGAGACACTTCTAGCGTTTCTTCCTCTAGGGTATTTGATGCTTTCTTGAGTGACTCAGAGATGATTCATTCGCCCCTGCAGGTGTAACTCCAAACACAAACCTGTAAATAGGCAACACACTGTATTGCTAAAATGCATTTGAAAGTCTACATTATGAGAAATTCACATGTGATGATTCAATTCAATACACAATACTGGGTTCATGAAATGACAATGTTACAATATTCATTGCCAAAACATAAAATTTTCAATAGTATATTTAGTGTTAGTTTGTAATTTAGATTGTAATAAAACCAAAAATAACAGATATCAACAAGATGCGCCGCTGCCATTACAATGAATGGGGAGGAATGCCATTCTCAATATGGACATTCAAAAGGGTGATTTTAGTGCAATTTAAGCTTACCAGAGCAAAGATATGGTGTAGTTCATGTAAGGTTTAATTATTGATCGTAAATATACTAAATTCTGGGGATTTTTGCCAGCGATTTTCTTGTTATGACGTAAATAGCACGACTTTCATAAACGTACTTTGTATAAAACCGACAATGCTTTAATTGAACCTTCTGTATGCAAATTTGTACAAATGAGTACTTTCATGATTAAATACTTTCATGTATTTAGAAAGCTAAGCCCAGCCTGATCTCACAGGAATTAATAACTATTTTACAATACGGCTACTTCGTATGAATTTGTATGATGTGAATAGTGGAATATTAAGCCCCACCCCTAAACCTAACCATCACTGGGGCAAGAGCAGATCGTACTAAAGTGTAGGAATGTACGATTGTCTTGGATAAACGCTTAGAGAGAACTTTTCAAAGCAGCAGTAAAAGCAAAACAACAACATTAAACATTATGGACATCATATGATAAACAAAATCAGCGTAGTTCTACAATACAAATCATATTATTTTTAGTGCTGGGCAGCGATACAATTTTTTAATCGCATGACTATTATGTGATTAATCGCGAATAATCGCATTGTTAAGCGTAAAATTCAATAAATAATTTAAAAGTAGTGTATTGTGCACTTTGATTTTAAAAGTACTGCTATATGAACAAAAGTGCAAAAAGATTTGGGTTGCAAACACTTTAAACAAATAATGTGCTTTTTTACAACAGTATTTCCTTTACATAGTATAGCATTAACAATTTTAACTTAAAACATTTCTTGTAAATCTCAACTTAAACATTAATGTAATCATATTAAATATAAAACCAAAGCTATCTGCCACTGCCAGGGCATTAAAGTTCTGTTTAGTTTGATATAGAAAAACAAGTTATAATGATCATTGATTTTATTGCTTGTACATAAACTCTCTTTCAACACTCTTTTTACACAAAGTGTAAAGTGTACTGTATTTTTAAACAACACAATTATTGTATGCTACTTTTTTCTTATCTTAACAATTCATATAAGAACACAAATCCTTTAATGTGAGTGTTTTGGGTCCGTCCTTTATTGTTTGATGAACATTATAAACAGAGATCTGATGGCCCTTGAAGACCGCTCTATACAGATATACGGATCTAATTAAGGCCCAATCCCAATTCTACCCCTTACCCCTTACACTGTCTCAATTCTCTTTTGGTTGGATGGGTAGGGGTAAGGGCCAGATAGCCCTTCAAACGAAGATTTTTCAGGACCTCACTTCAAACGAAGGGCTAAGAGAAATTTCCAACATGGCCGCTCACTCGAGCAAGCAGACACAAATGTAAGTAGTTTTTGCCATTAATAAGGATTTTTATGACAATTTTTCATTTTATGTATGTTACATTCAATCTTGTGTTTGTATTTACGGTGATGTTCTTTTAACATTTGCAAAAAAAATCGCTAAAGTTTGCTAGCGGACAGTACTGGTTGCACGATATTAGAAAATATCCTTTTGTCATATACCCGGTGCATCCGCGCATGTCCTCTGACGTAACGTTAGGAGCTAGCAACGACGTATGATGACGTATACCAGTGTAGTAGTGGTGTCCCATTTCTTAGCGGAAAATTTGTATCCCTTCCCCTTGCCTCTTTGTTTCAGGGGCAAGTGGAAGGGGCGAGGGGTAGGCAAAGGGGTAGAACATAGAATTGGGATTGGGCCATAATGTGAAGCATTCGTTTTGTTTCCCAGCTGTTAACATTCATAAAACGGACTACTTTTACATGGACCCCTGCTAATATTGGAATTTTGACATAATTTTGTGTTTATTTGTCCGTTTCAAAGTAAGAAGACGTGAAAGAGAACTCAGTTTAGTAGTTTGCGCTCTGACTCTCTAGGCACGCATCTTTAAACATGTTTTCTGCACCTCTCACTGCATACAATACACACAACACTATTCGTTATCGTTGCTGTTTTGTACCTTAGCCGGGGACATTTTTGTATTCTGTAGGCTATTGATTTCCTTCCGCTTTCTCATTGGCTGAGACGCGTGGTGACACCTACCCCAACCAATACCCATCAACAACCCACCCCTTATGTGACCGATGCTTTGTCTGTACGTTTCGGAGCCAGTGAGCAACGGACTTTAGAAATAAAATAAAAACTGTGTTAATGCACGATCAAATAATTGTCTGCGTTAATTAATTAATGCCGTAAAAATTATTATTTTTTGCCACATTAATTGGTAAAAAATTAATAACGCGTTAACTTTCAATTATTAACAAATTATTTTATATAGATGAATCGTATTTTGCTAGATTGTTACACCCTAATAAAAAACTATTAGCTTTGTTGGCTTTGGTCTAGTTTAACTTGACTTTTTATCCTTGGTTTCTATTTATGCTGCATTAAGCTGCCAAAACATGTCAAGATACCAAAATATATTGGGAGCGAGCTCTTTTGACTTGGGCCTGTAAAAAACCACCTAGCAACCACCCAGAACACCCTAACAACCACATAACAACACACTTAAAACAAACATAGTTTAAGCAATTCCGTAGTTTTGTGGCGGTGAGTTTTGAACAGACACGGACCACTCATTTTCTTCCAGAAATATAGAAATGTAGTTGTTTAAATTAAAGCTTCGCTAATCTTTGAAACTATATAGTCATACAAACAGTTTGAGTTCAAAAGTGCAGTATTTGCTACTTGGGAATAAAGCACACATTTTAAAGAAGATGTTTGAGGAACTGGGTTAATAAATCACGAGGCAGCAGATAAAGAAATTGACTTAGTTATAAGACGTGGAGCTCTGTTTCACTGTTTACAGCGGTAAACTTCTGACCTTCAAGTACTGTTTGGCCACGTTCACACAATACATTGCAATAATGTAATGTTTGAGCTTCACAACTGTATTTACTAACAGGTGTGACTCTTAAACTGTCCTGTACATATCACTGAAGACATACAACCTGTATCAACAGGAAAGCCAATTCCCTTCTCTGACTTAAGGTCTTGAGTAATGCCTGTAACCATAGTCCCAGATAACCATAGTAAATATTAAAATGTGTGAATAGTAGCGACTAGCGTCAGAAGGTTCACTGGTAACCCGTTTCTGACCTGTATGTCAATTAGATATAACATAATAAATAAATAATAGCATAATAATAGACTTAATATCACCTACCAGATAGCAAAGGGGACAGCCATATGTTCCAATTCATGGCTACGGCCTGTACGCCCTTGCCCATCAGATTTGACCATCACTTGACTTCCACATGACTTCACCTTAAGTAGGAAGCACTGTACCAACCACAAAGTACACATCACCAACTATAGAATATTTTTTGGACTATTCTGTGTGTGCACTATGATATTTTTAGAGCACAAATTATATTTTGTACACATGTAAATCCAGTTTTGATAAGCAATGTTATTCATATTTTGTGCCTCAATGTATACTGATGTCCACATTTGCACACCATTCTGAATTTTCATTTAAGTTTAATGTGTACATTCTGATAACCTTCATATGCACACAAAATTTTAATTTTAATTTTTTGTGTCACAAATACAGTACAATAAACAATATAAGCTTGACTTTATAGAGACTGAATGAACAATTTTACAGTTTGATGAATATCTCTAAATGTTATATATATGTCTATATATAATTAACGATTCAATCCTTGTTTACTCAATATATTCAGTCTGCTATGAGCAGGATTCAAACCAGTGAACAAACATTCTTATTTTTTTCTTAAAAAATCCAGCAAAAGTATAGAACATACATAGCCCGTCCAAAAATAAAGTCACACACTCTAATTTTTCATTGGACCACCTTTAGCTTTGATTACGGCATGCATTCGCCATGGAATCGTTTCGATAATCTTATTCAATGTCACATTTATTCCCATTAATTTTTCGCCAAGATCTTTTAATGATGATGATTGAGTCAGACTGCTGCGCAAAGATTCTCCAGCACATCCCAAAGATTCTCAATGGGGTTAAGGTCTGGACTCTGTGGTGGCCAATCCATGTGTGAAAATGATGTCTCATGCTCCCTGAACCGCTGAAGTGGTGACTTTTTTGGACGGGCAGCATATGATTAAGGTGTAAAAATCAAACTGAAAAGTACATTTATTTAGTTAACTACAATCTGAAACGTCCTTTAAGTATATTAAAATTATAAACTTTTTGTGAATCGAGGTAATGTAATGACATCTTTATGTACTTTATTATTATCACCATCACTTATCCATCAAAAAGACATTGTCCTCCAGGTCAATTGGGAACCTTAGAAGAGCTTGACATGCTGCTGTCATCCATCCCTGAAGACAGCATTCTAATGGAATGCTAGGAGACTTTAACATCCACCTAGACAAACCACAAGCAGCCAACTTCTTAGCTCTCCTCGTTTGACCTTCACAGGGCAAACACCCCTCCCACTAGATGTTGTTCTGACTTGTAACTGCACCGCTAATAATATTCTAGTTACTCCTCTGCATGTCTCGAACTATTTCTGTCGAGACCCGGGCACGAACTCGGGTCTCTGGTGTCAGGGACAGTCACTACACCAGTCGAGCCACGCGAGGGAGAGGGGAACCCAGAAGATAAGGCAGACACAGCAGGTTCAGTAGATCAGTTTATTGAAAGGCAAAATAGTTCCACAAGGCAAGGGAAATAAATCCACAAAGTCAAAAAGTAGTAATTCCACAAAGGCAAGGGAGGTAAATCCACAAAGCAAAAAAAATAGTAATTCCTTGAGATCAAAAAAGAAAGCTCAAAAAGCAGAGTTCACATGGGAAAAAGGTCATACCAAATAGAAAGTCTCAAAGGTAATCCTGTCTCGGGAAAGAGGCAACAGTCCACGCAGGTAGAACACATGAAATGGGTGCTACACATACAAACTTGGTGCAAAGAACCAAGGAAGACTGAGGGCTTAAATACAGTAACTGTAAATGAGGCACAGGTGAGCGCACCCACTCAAATTAAAAAGGAACCAAGTGGCAAAGACAAAGCATAACAGACAGAATGGTGCCAGAATCCCCCCTCTAGGAACGGCTCCTGATGTTCCCACCAGGTCTATCGAAACAACAGGCCTTGAACGGTCGAATTACGTCTGGGTCCAATATATCCTTGGCAGGAACCCAGGAATGCTCCTCAGGACCATAGCCTTGCCAGTCCACCAGATACTGCATGGACCGTTGCACTCAGCGGGAATCCAGTATCCAGCGGACAGTGTAAGCTGGCTTGCCCTGGATGATGCGAGGCGGAGGTATGCCTGCCGCGACAAAGGGAGAAGAGACAACAGGTTTTAACAAGGCAACATTGAACGTAGGGTTATCTTAAGAGACCTGGGTAAGTACAGCCGGTAAGTAATGGGGTTTACTCTCCTGGCTATCCTAAAGGGTCTGATGAACTTCTGGGAGAGCTTGCAGGACTCCACACGCAGGGTATAAGTTCTTAGTGGAGAGCCATACTCTCTGGCCAGGGCGGGACCGGGTTGGCAACGTCTGTTGGCCTGACGTTGGTACGACCTAGAGGTGCGTAGAAGATTGTGACGGGCCTTCCTCCATGTGAGTCGACAGCATCTGACGAATCTTTGAACTGAAGGTACTCCAACTTCCGCCTCCTGGTCAGGGAACAACTTGGGGGCATAGCCAAACTGACATTCGTGGGGGGACATCCCAGTGGCAGAGGAGCGTAGAGTGTTGTGGGCATACTCTGCCCAAACAATGAACGAAGACCAGCTGGATGGGTTGCTTGAGGCCATGCACCTGAGAGTGGTCTCTAGTTCCTGTTTCATCCGCTCTGTCTGCCCGTTGGACTCAGGGTGGCAGCCTGATGATAAACTGGCTGTGGTTCCGAGGAGCTGGCAGAACGCCTTACAGAATCTAGAAGCGAACTGGGGGCCTCTGTCAGAAACCATGTCATGGGGGATACCGACGACTCGAAAAACGTGGTTGGTGACCAGTTCAGCAGTCTCTTTAGCGGTGGGTAACTTGGGCAAGGGGATAAATCTGGCAGCCTTGGAGAACCTGTCGATGATGACTAGGACCACCGTGTTGTCTTGGGATGGGGGGAGACCAGTGATGAAGTCCAGTGAGATGTGGGACCAGGGCCGATGAGGAATGAGCAGAGATGGAGTAACCCCTGAGGGCAGAGACTAGAGGTCTCACCCTGATTGCATATGTGGCATGCTCTGATGAAGGTGCTGACATCTTTGACCATGGGCCACCAGAACAGTCTTAGGACAAACTCGAACACCTGGTGCCAGGGTGGCAAGTGAGGTGGGAAGAGTGTCCCCAGAGGAGAACCTGAGAGCGCACAGCCTTGGGAACAAACAGATGATTGGGGGGCCCCCCTCCCGGATCCAGTTCGCTGGCTTGGGCTTGTCTCACTGTGTTCTCTATTTCCCATGACACGGGCGCCACAATCTTGGTGTTGGGGATTATGGGCATGTCAGTGTCCTCTTGAGTGGTGGGAGAATATACTCGGGGCAGGGCGTCAGGCTTGAGATTTTTTGAGCCGGGCAATAGGTCAGGATAAACTGGAACTGGTTGAAAAAGAGGGACCAACGGGCCTGTCTAGAGTTCAACCATTTGGCTTGTTGGATGTACTCTAGATTTGTGGTCCGTGAGGACTTGAAATGGATGCGCTGCCCCCTCGAGCCAATGTCTCCACTCTTCTAGTGCCAACTTGACTGCTAGAAGCTCACGGTCCCCTACGTAGTAGTGCCTCTCTGTGGGTGTGAGCCGGTGCGAGAGAAAGGCACAAGGGTGGAGCTTTTTGTCCTCGCCTCTCTGAGATAGTACTGCTTCAACCCCCACATCCGACGAGTCTACCTCCACCACGAAGGGCTTGTCAGTATCAGGAAGCGTCAGGATGGGGGCAGAGATGATGCGCTGCTTCAGGTTCAGGAAGGCTGCCTCAGCTTCCATACCCCAAAGGAACTTTGCGATGCCTCCCTTGGTGAGGGCAGAGAGAGGAGCTGCTATCGAGCTGAAGTTTTTGATGAACATCCGATAGAAGTTAGCGAACCCGAGGAAGCGTTGAACTTCCTTGAGGGACGTGGGGGAAGGCCAATCCGTTACTGCCTCAACCTTTTTGGGGTCCATCTGGATATGGCGAGGCTCCAAAATGAATCCCAAGAACAGCACTCGAGAGGCGTGGAACTCACACTTTTCTGGCTTGACATAAAGGTGGTTGTCCAGGAGACGTTTAAGGACTCTTCTGACGTGCTCTGTATGTTCTTGGGGGGGAAGCCGAAAAGATGAGGATGTCATCCAGGTAGACGAACATAAAGAGGTTGAGCATATCCCGGAGCACATCATTGATGAGGGCTTGGAACACAGCCGGGGCGTTGGTCAGGCCAAAGGGCATCACTAAGTATTCATAGTGGCCGGTGGATGTGTTGAAAGCTGTTTTCCCACTCATCGCCTTGCCTGATCCGTACAAGATGGTATGCATTCTGCAGGTCAAGCTTGGTGAAGAGCGCAGTAACTCCTTGCAGTAGCTCAAAGGCCGTGGCCATGAGGGGCAGAGGGTACCGGTTACGAACTGTGAAGCTATGGAGTCCTCTGTAGTCAATACAAGGATGTAGTCCGCAGTCCTTCTTGGCCACAAAAAAAACCCTGCACCCACGGATGAGGTAGATGGGCGAATCAGACCCGCTGCTAGGGCGTCCTGGATATACGACTCCATAGCGACCCGTTCAGGTGGAGACAGAGAAAAAATCCGGCCTCTGGGAGGGCAGGTGCCTGGAAGCAGGTCAATGGTGCAGTCGTAGGGTCTCTGTGGGGTGGTAACGCAGTAGCCTTCTGCTTGCTGAATACCATTTTGAGGTCATGGTAACACTTGGGGACTCAAGACAGGTCAATGGACTAGAATCTCAGCAGAGGGGTCAGGGGAACTCGAGAAGAGGCATGTGGCATGGCATGTGGGGCCCCATTGGTTGATGGACCCCACGGCCCAGTCAATGTAAGGGTTGTGGTCTTGGAGCCAGGGGTACCCAAGGATGAGGGGGAACTTGGGAGAGTGGATGAGGTGAAAACTTAGCATCTCCTTGTGTTGAGAGATATTCATTCGAAGAGAGGCAGTAGCTCGGGAAACTAGGCCTGGTCCCAGAGGTCTCCCATCCAGCGCAGTGACCTTTAAGGTAGAGGTAAGAGAGTCAGTAGGAACGTTGTTTTTCTTGGCCCAGGTACAGTCCATGAAATTTCCTGCAGCACCAGAGTCCACCAGCGCTCAGAGGGGTAGCTCTTGATTGTCCCAGGAGAGGGTGACTGCAAGGAGAAAACGGGAGTTGGACGGATGGGAGGTGCTTATGTCCCCCGTTACAGTTCTCCCTGGCCTGCATGGTTTGGGGCATTTCCCTGGACCTCTGGACAGGCAGGACGGAGATGGCCAGGTTTGCCACAATACAGGCAGCAACGTTCCCTCATCTGGCAGTCTCTTTCTGCCTGGGAGAGGCGGGTGCGCCCTAGTTGCATGGGATCTGGGGGTGAAGGGGACTCGGGGCTGGGGGCGGTGGAGAACAGGCAGAGAATGCAATGAAATTCCCCCTCTCTGAGGCGGTTGTCAATGCGTGAGGCTAGCGTGATAAGGGACTCGAGACCTTCTGATTGTTCCCGGGTAGCAAGTTCGTCTTGAATTGGGCCAGAGAGACCATTCAGGAAGCACGCCATGAGCGCCTCGTTGTCCCAGCCGCTGCCCGCTGCAATCGTGCGGAACTGGATAGCTCAACTCAACTCAACTCAACTTTATTTATATAGCGCTTTTACAATTTTCATTGTTACAAAGCAGCTGCACATGAGACACATTGACTACAAGCAAAACAATCAAAGTTGTACCTGCAAAAACAAGAAAAGGTTGAAAACACAGAAGACAGACACACCCACACACAAAACACTCCACACACACAACACGCACACGCACCAACACACACAGACACAGAGACACACACACACACGGATGCGCACGCACACACACACAACACACACACACACACGTACACACACAGACAAGTACGCACACACACACACGCTCAGTGAGAGCACACATTTAGGATAAAGGAGAGAGAAGCACAGGTCAAATATAACAGATAATAAATTCCTATATGCAATATTAATTAAGTAAAACTTTAAAATTCTAAAGCAGCCCCCCCGGTCAGGCAGATAGTGCAAAAACAGTATGCAAACGGTGGCGAGGAACCCAAAACTCTAATCGAGAAAAAAAACCTCAGGAGAACCCAGGCCCAACCAGGGGATTCCAGTTCCCCTCTGGCAAAAGCTGCTGCCTCTGCACAAGCTCCAGAGAACTTGCACAACAAGGCTAAATAAAATAAATAAACTTAATAATAAAATAAATTATAGTTTAAGATTATCATTAATAATCTAATAGCATTTGAAGTTTTGTGGTGAAGACATGTCAAGAGACCGCGTCCTTCTTTATCCAGCTCTATCATCTCAGCTCTTGTCAGGTCCCCACTTCCCATTCTCCGCTCTACCATCAGGTCAGGCCATGAACTGCATCCTGCTCGCTGTGGTAACCTTGGAACAATGAGACAAGACTGGCTGAGAGTAGAGTACTGTTCTGTACTCTTTGATGCAACAAGTACATCAGTTGTGTTTTTGGTTCCGGTTGATCTAACTAATGCAGCCTAAACCCTCTGAAGATTTATATTATGGAAGAGTAGTGTATGCAAGATTAAAAAGATGCGTCTTTAGTCTAGATTTAAACTGACAGAGTGTGTCTGCCTCCCGGACAGTGCAGGGAAGACTATTCCAAAGTTTAGGCGCTAGATAGGAAAAGGATCTACCACCTGCACTTGATTTTGAAATTCTAGGTATTACCAACTGACAGGACGCCTGAGAGCGTAATGCACGTGAAGGACTGTAATACAAAAGGAGTTCATTCAAGTACTGAGGAGCTAAACCATGTAAGGCTTTATAGGTAATAAGCAAGATTTTAAAGTTAACGCGATGCTTTATAGGTAACCAGTGCAAGGTTGACAGAACCGGGCTAATATGTTCATACTTTTTTGTACGTGTAAGAACTCGAGCTGCCGCGTTTTGGACCAATTGGAGTTTTTGTAATAAGCCTGCAGGGCAACCACCTAACAGTGCATTACAGTAATCTAGTCTTGATGTCATGAATGCATGAATTAACTTCTCTGCATCTGCGATTGACAGCATATGACGTAGTTTAGATATATTCTTAAGATGGAAAAACGCAATTTTACAGGTGTTGGCGACGTGGCTCTCAAATGACAGATTACTATCGAATAGAACGCCAAGATTCTTTGCTGACGACGAGGGTTTTATGGAACATCCGTCAATAGTTAAACAGTATTCTTGGTTGTTACTTATAGCAGTTTTCGGTCCAATAAGTAACACTTCCGTTTTGTCCGAGTTCAGTAATAAAAAGTTGTTACTCATCCAGTTTTTTATATCGACTATGCATTCCATTATTCGATGGAACTGCTGTGTTTCATGAGGCTTCGAGGAAATATAAAGTTGAGTATCATCAGCATAACAGTGAAAGCTAACTCCGTGTCGCTTTATTATATCTCCTAGAGGTAGCATGTATAATGCGAAGAGCAGAGGCCCTAAGACTGAGCCCTGTGGTACACCGTACTGGACTTGCGATTTGCGTGACACCTCATTGTTTATTGCTACAAATTGAAAACGGTCGGATAAATAAGATTTAAACCATTTCAAAGCTATTCCCTTAATGCCGACATAATTTTCGAGTCTATGTAGGAGTGTGCTGTGGTCAATGGTATCGAATGCAGCACTAAGGTCTAGCAGCACCAATAACGAGATACAACCTCGGTCAGACGCCAATAGCAGATCATTTGTAACTCTGATCAAAGCAGTCTCTGTACTGTGACATGCTCTAAATCCAGACTGGAATTCTTCATTGATGTCATTCCTTTGGAGGAAGGAGCATAATTGAGTTGAAACTACTTTTTCCAGAACTTTAGATATGAAAGGTAGATTCGATATAGGCCTGTAGTTCCTTAGTTCTCTAGGGTCGAGTTGGGGTTTTTTGACAAGGGGCCTTATAACAGCCACCTTATATGCTTTAGGCACATGTCCTAATGTCAGAGATGAGTTAATAATACCAAGAAGAGGATCTATAATTTCTGGGAGCATCTCTTTCAGTAGATTTGTAGGTATAGGGTCTAGTATGCATGTTGTTGATTTAGATGATCTAATAATTTTAGACAGCTCATCTTGATCTACGGTATAAAATAATTGCATTTTCTCCTTAAGGGCGCTGTAGTTAGTTTGTTCAGCGGGTTTCACTTCTGATTGCATTGTTATAATTTTTTCTCTAATATCTTGGATTTTATATGTGAAGTAGTTCATAAATTCATCACTGCTATGCTGATATACAGGATCAGAAGTCACTGACGATTTATTTTTTGTTAATTTAGCCACCGTGTTAAATAAAAACCTAGGGTTGTGCTGGTTTTCTTCTATTAGTGATGAAAAGTAGGCGGATCTAGAAGTTATTAGGGCTTTCCTGTATTTTCGAATACTATCCTTCCATGCTGTACGAAATACCTCTAATTTAGTTTTCTTAAAGTTTTCTTAAATATACAGAGTAGTATATTACAAACACAGCATGTTACTAATGCTCCTCATGGTTTTACAAATTTTCTCCCAATACCCCCTCCCTCCTCAAAAATAAATGAATAAATCAAATAAAAAATAAACGGGATAAATAACAACAAAATAAACAATAACAACAATGAATAAGCAAGAACATAAGACAAAAATTCCATTGGAATTCTGCCAATACAGTCAATGAGGAATGTAGACAATGAGGAGCCCATTGAGTCTGATTACGTTATCTGTTTCAGTGTGTACATGTCTTTAAATTTTTCTTTTAATTTTAGTTTGATGGTAGATACGTCCTTTTCAAAATACGACATCATTGGAGACCATACCAAATAAAAATATTTAGTGGATCCTCAGAGAATATTTGATTTTCTCCAATTTCAACATCACATCGCTAAGCCAAAGTGAAACTAAAGGTGATTTAATAGATTTCCAATCGAGTAGAATTCTTCTCCAAGCCAAAAGGCATGCAAAAGCATAAGCATCTTCACAGTTTTTAGACATGACCACGCCTTGTTCAGACACTCCAAAAATAGCCATTTCAAAACTAGGCCCGATATCCTTGGCATATTGCTCAGAATTTTTTTTAAATATAGTTGTCCAGTAATCAAACAGTCTAGGGCAAGCCCAAAACATATGAGCCAAGTCTGTGAAGAATCTTAAATTGAATTAAACCTAAGCACAAGAAGAGAGTACCCGTTGTCCCGTTAACTCTGAGTAATGCCTTGTTCCAGGTTGCGTCTGATATATCCATTGCCGAATCCTTTGTCCACTCTGCACGGATCTTATCTAGGTTAATATTTTTTTATTGACATTAAAGAGTTATATACCTTCGAAATTGCTCCTTTCACATGTGCGGGAATTTTTTTAATTGCATTTAATTCTGTGCTGGGAGGAATGGAAGGATATGTGGGACAGTGCCTTTGGATTAGATGGCGAACCTGAAAGTATCTAAACTAGTGTGTTCTTGGTAAATTGTATTTTGTGGAGAGAGTGGAAAATGAAGCAACAACATCATCTATAAAGAGGTCATTAAATTTGACAATGCCCAACTGTTGCCATTGAGTGAAGATTGAGTCCAGGTTGGCTGGAAGGAATAGGTGGTTCTTGCATATAGGACTGGCAATGGAGAAGTCTTTGAAAACAAAACATTGTCTAAATTGAAACCAAGTAGTTAGTATTTATTACAACTGGGGATTGAGTATACGATGAGATATGAAGTGGCAGTTTAGATAATACTAAAGCAGGAAGGGATGATGAAGTACAAGAATTAGCCTCTGAAGTACACCATATGTCTGTAGGTTTCTGAAGCCAATAAAAATTCAAAAGTTCAAATTCTAAATTCTGAAATTCAGAAGTGCCAATCCACCTTGAGTTTTTTGTTTTTGGAGAAATTCTTTACGGATCCTAGGTGTTTTTCCACCCCATATAAATTATGAAATCAAACTGTCTAAGTTTTGAAAGAAGGATTTAGGTAGGAAAATTGGGATACATTGAAACAAGTACAAGAGCCTTGGTAAAATGTTCATTTTTACACAGTTAATTCTACCTGCAAGTGAAAGGAACAGAAAATTCCATTTTTTGAAGTCTAATTTTATCTTGTCGATTAGGGGTGTAAAGTTCTCTTTGTACAGGTTAGGGAATCCCTGTGTGATATTTATCCCTAAATATCTAAATCCTGATACAGACAGCTGAAAAGGCATATCTGTTTTGAAAACCTGGAGGCCCTTTTTATTTATAGTAAAGCAAACACTTTTCGAAAAGATCAATTTATAACCTGAGAAATTTCCAAACTGCTTCAATATCTTAATCACCTGTGGAATACCTGAGATTGGATCTAAAATATACAACAGCAAATCATCGGCATATAAGGATACCCTATGTTCTATGCCCCTACATCTAATGCCAGTAAAATGCTGAGAGCTTCTTAACGCTATACATAAGGGTTCGATGGCTAAGGTAAAAAGTAAAGGACTAAGAGGGCATCCTTGTCTTGTACCTCTTAAAAGAGAAAGGGACTCTGAACGCACCCTATTTGTGAGCACAGATGCTTTGGGGGAAGAATATAATAACCTCATTGTCGAGAGAAAGTTTGTTCCAAAACCGAATCTTTTAAGCATAGAGGATAAATATTTCCATTCCACCCTGTCAAATGCTTTTTTAGCATCTAGCGAGATGACTACCTGAGGGACAGGATTTTGAGCCGGTTTAACTGAGTTGATTACCCCTAATAATCTCCGGATATTGCTAAAAGAGTTACGACCTCTGACAAAACCTGTTTGATCTTTTGAGATCAAGCTTTCTATTACTGTGTCTAAATGTGACAATTTCTTCATAAAGTTCACTGTAACACTCCCTGTAATCTCACCTCCCACCCCTAACCCTGTTTCTTTCTGCCATAATCTTCGTTCCCTCTCTACCACCTACTTTTCATCCATGGTGTCTTCCTCCCTACCCACCACAACCCTTTACTCTCAACGTTGAGGAAGTTACTGATAGTCTCTATACAACCTTAACATCCTGTCTTGACAGTGTCTGCCCTCTTACCTCTAGGCCTGCACGTGCCACACCCTCCTGCCCCTGGCTTTCTGAGACTCTTTGCGACCATCGGAACAAGCTAAGGGCTGCGGAGAGGCACAAGTCTAGAGACCCCGTTGATCTCTCCAAGTATCAAGATCTTCTTAACTCCATTGCTACTGATATATCTCCAGCCAAAACCAAGTACTTTCAAAACAAAATCCAAACTGCATCTAACCCGTGTCAACTTTTCTCAACTCCCTTCTCCAAATGTCTCCAAAATACTCCTTTCCACCCGGCCTACCACCTGTCCACTCTACTCGACCCGATCCCTTCCCACCTCGTACAGGCTATCTCTCCGTCTCTACTGCCTCAACTGACACACATTATAAACACCTAAATCACCACTGGTTCTGTCCCCACCTAATTTAAACAAGCCCTGGTAACACCTTTACTCAAGAAACAGACACTCGACCCCTCAGTGGTCAGCAACTACAGACCAATCTCACTCCTGCCTTTCCTTTCCAAGGCCCTCGAAAGGGTAGTATTTAACCAACTCTCTGCCTATCTCTCACAGCATGAACTTCTGGACAGTCAACAATCCGGCTTCAAGAAAGGACATTCTACAGAGACCGCTCTCCTGTCCGTCGTTGAAAACCTACGGCAGGCAAGGGCTAATTCCTTGTCATCTGTCCTTATTCTGCTTGATCTCTCTGCTGCATTTGACACGGTGAACCTGCAGATCCTGCTGTCCACTCTCTCCAAACTGGGCATCTCTGGAACTGCACTCAACTGGTTTGACTCTTATCTCACAGGCAGATCCTTTAAGGTATCCTGGAGAGGTGAGACATTTAGATCGCACCAGCTGACAACTGGAGTTCCTCAGGGATCAGTTCTTACTCCTCTCCTCTTTTCTATATATACCACCTCCCTGGGTGAAATTATTAAGGCACATGGGTTCTCATACCATTTTTATTCAGATGATACGCAGCTTTATTTTTCTTTTCAGCCAGATGACCCCACCATCTCTTGTGTGTCTCTGCTAGCCTTCTGGACATCTCTTCTTGGATGAAAGAGCATCACCTACAACTCAACCTCTCCAAGACAGAACTCCTGGTTATACCAGCCCACCCATCAATTGAACAACACCTTACGATTCAGCTCGGTTCCACAACTATAACACCCACCTGGGGGTGATGTTCGACGACCAGCTGAAATTCACCTCTCACATCGCAGTAACCACTCGAACTTGCAGGTATGTGCTCTACAACATCAGGAAAATCAGGCTGTTCCTGTAGGAGCATGCTTCTCAGCTGCTAGTCCAAGCTCTGGTCATATCAAGACTGGACTACTGCAATTCTCTACTGGCCGGCCTTCCAACGATGCAGTCAAGACCTTGCAAATGATCCAGAATGCAGCTGTACGTCTAGTTATCAATCAGCCTAAAAGAACCCATGAAAAGAACCCATGAAACACCCCTCCTGATTTCACTTCACTGGCTGCCAATTGCCGCCCCATCAAGTTTAAATCGCTGTCACTGGCCTTCAGAACGGAAACGGTAAATTCGCCCCTTTACCTTAACTCACTGCTCCAGGTCTACATCCCCTCCTGTCATCTTCAGCTTGAAAATGACCGACGCCTGGTTGTTCCATTACAGCGAGGCACCAAATCACTTGCAAAAACCTTTAGTCATTCGGTTCCCCCTGTAGTGGAATGAACTGCCAGCCTCCACCCGAACTGCAGCATCCTTCACAACTTTCAAAAAACAACTCAAAACATACCTGTTCCACATTTATTTGACTAATCAATAACTGTCTATGTCTTGTGTGTAAAAAATCTTGTTGTTCATTCTCTCCCAGTGCTTACTCCAGCTTTAATCCTCCTAGTAGCATGGTCTTGTAAACTAACGGTAATGTTTTGCGTGTTGACAAAATGTTTATATGCTCTACTACTTGTAAGTCGCTTTGGATAAAAGCATCTGCCAAATAAATAAATGTAAATGTATTATGGGACAGATCTAAGTTTATTTTGAACCCAAAAAGTTACAGATTGCAGCTTTAAGAAAGCAATTTTGTGCAGTGAGCTATAGCAGAAGTACAAATCTAGTTGATATTTTCAATACACTTTTAAATATTAATTTTACACACTTTTTAAAAATGCTCAGCCTTTTGCTTTCAAAACAAATTTGACCACAGTAAAATAGGATACAATAAAAGAATCAAGACACGTTTATTCATAAATACAGTAAGCCTGCGGAAGCTGCGGTCTGTGCCAGCCCTGAGGTAACATCCTCAAACAAGGCTTTCTCTGTCAGCTTAAACGCTGTCCTGGAGCAAAACTGGCATTTCATCTGACGATTGGCAAAGATAGTCGAGCACTGAATGACATGTCTTTCTTCCTCCAAACCTAATAACTTTTCCCCCCTCTCCTACAGACCCTAACCTCTCCAAACGTCCCTCCGCGCTACTCACTTTAACCGCTGTTTTGACATAGATTACAACTTTGCATCTTGGTTTGCATCCTCACATTCTGACAGCCAGATTACATTTGGCTTCTCAAATTATTGAGAAAGGCATCTTATTTCTTCTTGTTCAACTGTCTGTACCTCTCGTTTGCAGCTAGTTTCTTTTGTCTGGTTTTCAATCTCGCAAACACGCTTGGCATTGCAAAAGGCAACATTTTAAGCAAAAACCTGAATTTCGAAAATCGTTGTAAATACAAGATATATGTAAACATTGCATTTTTCAGTGAACAGTCACAAAGCCAGAATCTTTTTTTAAGTGTCACAGTGTGTGTTGTTGAATGACGCCACAATTGTGCCAAATAATGAATAACTACTAATATAAAATGGGTATTTGTGATCATGGATGATGATTATTTAAAACAGTTATGACACATTATAATAATAGATATGAAACACCTTCCCACAGAGATATTTTAACAACCTTTCTGTATGTTAGAAACTTTATATTCTAGCAGAAGTATGGCTCCTAATGAATTTCAGTTATATGTAAGATTTCAGATATAAAAATATAAAACGAAAAAAGAGTGCTTTAATGAAAATGTGACTTAAAGCTGCAATCCGTAGCTTTTGTCTCACTATCGCCATCTCTGTTTAAACCCTAAAATTGCAGGTCACTTTAAATAATGGATATTCACAGTTACACAGAGATTTAGTGTGGAACTTTTCATGGCTAAAGGGATTGCGGTCGAGAACTATACTGAATATATCACAAACACATCCGGTGACCTTTCCAGAGTTCAGGAAAAGTTCAGCATTAAGCGCTTAGGCCTTCATCACTAGATTTAAAATGCACAGTTGACTCATAATGAAGCAGCTGTACAGCAAACAAAAGTTCAAAGTCTTATATATATATATCGAAATATAATCTGTTTCGATTAATGTGGTTTTAAAACATAATCCTCACATAATTCACGCAAACCTGCTTCTGTAGCCCAATAGATGTTTTTGTTCGAGTAATTAAATTGTTTTTGTGACTAACCGGATAGTCACTTCCTCAGGTGTGGTTAGATATTTTTACTTAATGTTTGATGATGGGAAATGTGATGACAGGAAAGATGCTAACAATAACAGAAAAGCTGTTTAGCCAGTCACTCATCACTGAAGAAATATGCTTTATAAACTAGACATTGTCTTTAATTCCAACAGTACAATCTGTGAATGTTATCTGAAATTATACAGTCTCCCCTTACATTTATGATGATGACCCCAGTTTCTACCTCACCATACTGTCATAACAATTATTATTAGTTGGAACACTCTACACACACACAGTGACTCTCTACATCTTATAAATAGCGCCTCTGACATGATGAAGATTGGCATTAGCATGTTGCTAAAATAACAGTATAACGCAGGGACTGTTAATATGAGATGACCTATGATATTAAATTCCCAGTGAACTCCAAACTACAATTCCTATTTTTTCATGAAATATTGTAGCGTTTCTTGTAAATAGCTTTTTAGAGTGGGTCATTCTCTTTTCAAAATTCATGTTCCCTCATAATCTTTAGTGTAAATCTGAAAATGCACTTCTGCCATCTAGTGACTATCCATCTCAAATGATGTAGGTTAGACTGCTTGGGCGGAGCATCGGTTAACTCCTCCACTTTAACTGTGAGTCTGCTGCCAGTTCCATTTCAAAACGCAATGGCTGTTTTTATACATCCAATTAAATCGCAGTGAAAAAACAATCAACGTCCACTATTTTTTTCTTATTTGAAATTCAGTTTCACTCCCAAATGCGTCAGAATACAGAAGTAAAAACGATTGCAACTTCAGGTTCACGGGGACTGTAAGGCATTGTGTACACTACAGTACACCATTTTCAAATCAAAATCTTGTAGCTGTTTGTTTAGATGGCAACAACATTTTGGGATCCTGAAAACACAAACTTTTGAACTTTTGAAATTTTTCATTGCATTCATTTCATTATTTTCCTACAATTTGTATCACTAAGATAAAGTTCATCTTATGAAAAATGTTACACATATTTGCTTAATAGTACAATGAATATAATGAACTGATTATGAACTAACAGACTATTTTTCAGTTAGTTTCATCAATCTACATCTTATTGAAATATTTCCAATAATGCTATGTAGCCTATTGTACATATTTCATAATTTCTTGTTTTTGCATGCATTTAATGTAAAGCTCTTTGCACAATGCAAAATTGTGAAAAGCACTATGGAAATAAATTTGAATTGAATTGAACTGAACTGAATTTTTGAAAACACACACAAAAAAACCCACACAAATTTGTGAAATCGGTGATGTCATGTGCATATGTTTTACATCTTTCTTTACAAACCAACATCATTAACTACTGGCCTGGCATGAATAAGCAACAGTTTTGGTCAGAAAAAACGAAATGCCTTTAACCCAATCTTTGTACTTAAACATACAAATTCATACAAATTAGCCACCTCATAAAACAATTACGAATTGCCTAGAGATTGAGTGGACACTAGATTTTGATACAGAAATAAATATATTGATTTTAGTGGTTGCTAATATCAGTTGTCAAAGTTTAAAAAATGTATAAAAATGCTATTTTTAAGACAACGTTACCATGGGAGTGAAAACTGTGTTTTCTTTTGAAACTACATTCGGTCCTGATGTGAAATGGTGCAAAAATTACACATTTGTTTTAAGTAGGCATGCTATGTCATCATCACTTATGTGTTTTTCTAAATGTTTAATGATGGCAGATCTCTTAAATATTGACTAATATGGGAGAAATGTCACATGGTTAAGATAAGAGGTTCACACTACGACTTCAATGGGTTAAGGTTATGTTTTCAAGAACCTCTTTGGGAGCACATTTCTAAGACGCAATTAAACCATTCTCGAGGATTTGCAACGCTAGGAGAGTATTAGGCTATTAAAAATCCTAATATGCCAAAGAAATACTCCTCTTTGAACTAGAAATGCGTTTTGCATGGGAATATATGATTATATTGTTAGTGCAGTGATGGCACAAACCTTCGAAAATCGCAGTGCTCTTAGCAGCATGTAAACAAAAAATCCATACTTTTAAGCAAAGCCCATCTCTCATCTATTTGGATTAGATGAAAAGAAAAGAGTGTTAGCCATCTTTTATGTTTGCCGGAGACTTTTTTCATTTGGCCTTGTGTAACGAAATTACCACTTAATAAATGCAGCAAGTGAGTTTGCTATGCAGCGTAATTGAAGCTTTTCCTGAATCTTCACCCTGTTTAAAGTGCACAAAATAAATGAAGGTGATACGGGATCGTGGGGTGGCGTCTGGATGGGTGGGGGTGTACCAGGGGTGCTGCTACCTACCTGCATGACATTGTGGCTTTTTCTTATGGAAATTGAGTCCCATGTTTCAATTGAACATTAAGGGATGTGGAAGGGGGGTTTGGATGTGTGTTTAATGAAGCAGCAGTTATCTCCCTGCCCTCCCAACCTGCGCTGCTCTCCCTAATCCTGCTATTCATGTCTAATACACTGAGGAGAGCTTTTTGTGCCGAGCCATAATGGAAAATGTATATGTTTATAAATATCACACACTTGTTTGTTTGCACAGAAATTCATCTCGATCCCCCCATCCTCACCCACTCCAGGATCTGTTGCGTGTATAGAGACGAAAGTGCACCCGCCCCACTCGCACCGCAACCTCACAATTAATTTTCACTTCGTCCAACACGTCGATGTGCATTTGAAGGCCGCACGCTTGTTTGAACTACCGTCGGGTGCTTTGATAAAGGCCTGTGCTGTTCATTTACCTACTCTGGAAATGTAAAGAGAGGTACACCCAGTTTCCTGGAGCCCTTATCACCGACCAATACAAACAGACCATTTGAAAGTGCGAGAGTTTCAAGACATATGAGCCGATAGAACTTGAGGGGACATGATTAAGAATAAGGTGTCATTATTTACAGATAGGACAGATAAAATCTCTGGAGGAATGACAGGTTTTCTGATGCCTTCATACAACCACATTGCGATAAAGAGGCTTTGATGTTAGTTAACCTATCACTAAGCCCCGCCCACCTTAGATAATGTCGCTAGCTCAGACAAACATACGGAGTTCGCTAATGTCTCACAATGAGAGCTGTCAGTGTGAAAGCCTTGTCCCAAGAGTTTTTTCACACATTTTGCACACAATCTTGTTGGGGAACATTCTACTGGGACTTAAATATATCATGGAGGGATATATAAAAGATTTTACAGTAAATATGGTATAACCAGATTCATTTGGAAGCGAGAGTTTACAGATCACAATGCAAAAATGACCGCAAATGACAATAGGCCTACTGTTCATGTTCTGCAGGGTAAGATTAAATTAATTTACATTTAACCAGTTTAATATGGAGAGGCACTGACATGTAGACCTTCGTTTATGTGTTTTTGACCTGCAATGAACATGACGTGAGAACAGTTAGCTATTTAGGTTTGTATGTTAGCATGGACTCGTCAACTTTACTGTTTTTAGCCAGTGATACCTTGATGAAGCACATGATGACAATAACATTCTGCTTGAGCACATGACAATTACTGTATAAGTTGTAACATGAGAGTAATGACAACTGTTTTGTTTGGGACTGGGGTTGAACCACGTTACTGTGTCTTGTTTAGGTTTAGCAAATGAAATAAAATAAATTTAATTCCCAATCCTCTCAGGATACCTGGAATCCGTGTTACAAGTACACCAGGCACAACGTTTAACCATTTTTGTAGCATAAACACGGTAAAAACGATGAGAGCTTCGGATTTTACAACGCTTCTCTATGGTGCTGAAACCTAAGGTTTGAGTTCCTATGTTTGGTAACCTATGGTTGTTTGAGTTCCGGTTCCCGTGCAACTGATACTCAGTTGCCATTGGCTCATCTGCGTTTGAGGGGAGGGGCTTGGCGATAGGTCAATTCATTTATGTTGTGCTGCAAAAACGAAAGTGAAAGTTAACTCAATAACTGAGAGTAATTACATATTCTTGCTGTGTCCCAATTCGCATACTATCTGTCCTAAATAGTATTTGAAAATAGAATTAGTACGTATGTCCCAAATCGTAGTATGTTGAAAAGAGTATTCCAAAGATTCCCGGATGGTCTACTACTTCCGGTAGACATTCGAAGTGCAGAATGATGCACACTCTAACTGCTAATATTACCCACAATTCATTGCGAGTAGGCAGAGTTAAGTGATGCTCCACTGCATTAATAAAATTAAATAACTGATGCGTCACTAAATTAATAAATATAAGCACAGAGTTAACATTACATATGAAACAATGAATGAATAAATTCTTAAATGGAAAGAAGATCTGTATTTTGATGTGTGTGACAGTAAATGGCCACAATGTTGTCTAGGCAACAACAGCCACTTCCGTTTCCTGTTAGTATGTCCCAGTGTGTGCATATTGTTTTGCTACACACTAAAATGTATATATTTTTCCATGACAAAAACAGTACATACTTGTGAATTGGGACACAGCAAATGTCTCCTAAAATGCAATCTAAAGTATGCATGAACTGACATTAATGCTATCAAACTGGAGAGCAGCAGATACAACTGCGTCACATGACGAAAAACGCGTTATCGTTTCTAAACCCCTCCGTTTTCCTCATCCACACTACAACGTGTGGATGAAGAACCCTTTCGAGTGCATCTTCGAAAAGCTCAGTTTTCGTTGACAAAAAAGCTGTCTCATTGTGGACAGAAGGCCAAAACGGAGAGAAAAAGATGGTTTTCAAAAGAAAACGCATTAGTGTGGATAGGGTCTAAGGCTGAATTTTTTTTCTGTCAGTGGTCACAAAAGTTTATATTATTGATTTATAATTTGAGCTGTCAGATTTCATGAGAAATGTTAGTTGTTTTTCAAACCACATAAAGATAAGTAGGCTTAATAACCTAAATATTTTCTCTTTCAAACAGAAATGGCGATAGTAGAGAGGCAAAAGTACAGATTGCAGCTTTAAATGAACAAGTTTGTTATAATGGAAAAGCGTTAACCTAATATTAACCTATATACTTTATACTCTTCCAAGGTCCACATAATGTTAATTTGTGGCTGTCACAAATATTTGGAAAATGATATTTTATAATTAAATAACTGGATTTAACACAACATTTGGGACAGAGTTACTGTATGTATTTTGTCAAGTAAGTTTGCAATCAAATAAATGTACTTTAAAATATTTGTTCTCTTTGAAAGTGTTGAAATGTCAAATACATTGATTTGATATGGGATGGCCATAATCATTTTTTCATTATTCAGGTAAAAGTGTTGCACCCTGTTAATGTCATCTGTATTTATGTTATTTGCCTTTAAAGCCATCTTAGCCTGTTTCACATGTATTTATCAACCTGTTCCTTCAACCCTTAAGAAAAACGTTCACAAACACAGTCTGAGAGCCACATTGTCTGAGTTGGCTGGCACTGGAGGAGTGATTATTTCTTAATTTGGTGATGACAAGGTTGTCTGTGCCGCCTCAGACGGAGGGCCACTAAGCTTTTAGGAAGGAGCTGGAATCCAAAGGGATAAGTGGAGATTGGAGATCTGCAAAGGCAATATTAATGTACTTAAAGTGGAATGGAAAGTCGTTTTGAGGAGTAGAGCGTAAGAAGGTTTAAAAATATCTGGAGAGGATGAGACACATATAAGTATGTGAGAACTCTACTGTGTCCTGGGATAGGCCTTGTCAGAAAGCCAAATGTAAAATGATGCTGAGATAGCAGGGCTAGGGCACATCATAACGCTGGAGATAGTGACATGTGTTTTAACCAAATGTACTGTAAGAGAAGTCAAAATGCTGTGCTTCAATTACAGCCCATCACGACATAATTAAAGTTGATTATACTGTGGAGGGGAAATTTGGACCAAGCAGATTTCACCAGGGCTGCCCAGCACAATGCCACACAATGTCCTGTTGCTTATTGAATTTTGCCTAAATTTAACAAAAAGAATTGCACTGTCAGCAATAAGAGGTTAATGTGGAATCACAAACATTTGAACATGAATATGAATCAAGTTAGCATGTTATCCCTTTGTCGGGTATGTCAGTATTCTTGGAAATAAAGAAATTAATGGGAAACTAAGATAACAAGTTGTTCGCATGTTGCTTTGTCACATTGTGGCCGTCACATGACCTTGACGTCTGATGACTAACTGTTTGATTTTCTATTTTCAACATGAGTGAAAGAAACCAATACAATGAGTGTTTATTAATATGGTCTCTGTAAACATCAAACCAAATTATGTCATCTATTAAGGATTTTTTCAATAAATAAAATATAGTACATTCAGAGAGGATATATTGTGTCCTAGAGTTCTTACATGATGTTGTCATATTGACTTTGTCAAATCGAAACATTTTGTGGGTTCATTTAACCCAAACGGTTGGATTTGTACCTTTTTGACCCAACATTGGGTTGAAAATAACCCGGCATTTATTAGAATTTAATAGGTAGCTGTACTTATGCACTTTCAGTCAATGGACCCATCAGTATTTACAATGAGGTAAGTGTCATATGTTCTAATGTGTGTGTTTTGAAGTTTATTTGTTATGCATTTAGTCTCTTATGACCCATGTTGTGTGTATTTGATAATTATTATTATTTAAGCATTATTTAACCAATTCCTGTAATTAAATTACCTTTTCTCTCATCAAAGTAAAGTAATGGATTACTCTTTGTATCTACTGTGTTGTATCTACTAGGGATGCTCATTTCGGTTAATTTCCCTAACCGAGAACTGACACTCGTTATCCGAACATTAACCATTAACCGATAAGATTTTAATAATAAATTGGAATTTAAAAAATACATGCTGCGTCTTATTTCGAAGGCTGCGTCCTCCGGAGGTCGCGTTTGTCCGCAGCATACGCCTTCGCATGCGACATCAGGAGGACACAGACTTCGAAATGAGAACACAGTTACAGTTGACGAGGGTCTGTGACACGTTAAATATACAAACATTTTTTTCACAGATTAATTTAAACATGCAAACAGCAGCATAACGAATACATCAACAACAGCACCTGCATTCACATATTATCACATTTTCACGAACCTGCGGAGTTTTGGACAATGGAGAAAAACTAAAATAATATAAATCCAAAGCATAAAATAAACAGGCAAGAAAAAAACTGAATTAATTAACAAATTATGACAAAACGAAAACACAGAAGAACCGGCAAAGTTTATTTCCGTCAGAAAGTTTTTCATCAAATAAAAATAGCAGTCCTACCTCAATCCAAAGCTTGGAGTTTTTATTTAATAAAGTAACATGTTTACGTGTTGTGGTGACAGTCTGGAGCTTGTTGACAATTAGACCCGCGGCAGATAACACCCTTTCAGATGGCACGGATGTCCTGGGAATGTAGAGATAACGCCTCGGGAAGCGTGTCACATTTGCTTTCCACCAGCCTGTCTTAGCTAAACATATATAAATCTGACCTGCTATACCACCCAAAATACAAACATCATTTTTTACTTATTCATATTTCACATTCGTATTTTTACGTCACGTCTAAAAGAAGGCAGGGAAACCACCGGTTGCGCCGTTTTCTTACACCTAGTCGCATGCGTCTGCACGCACCGTGAGTTAATGCTTAGCATGTTTTTCTTTCACCTGCTGCAAGAAGAAGCTGCAATTGCTGCCACATAGACCTTGAGCGTGGAAGGGGAGCAGCCCTTATCCAACAGCTCTTGCAGGAAGGACAGAATTAGTGATATGTCACAGAATTCTGGGTCTGCGCCTCGGGTTGTACACCAGGCGGAGAAGACAGACCACTTGAGGGTATAGAGTCGTCTTGTAGCTCTAGCCTGTGATATCGAGTTCATGACACTCTCGGGGAGGACCGTAGGCTCCCGTCGAGAGGCCAAAGGTGCAGAGCCCACAGCTCTGGCTGGGGGTGCCAAATCGTGTTGCCTGCCTGAGAGTAGAGGTCCCGTCTCAGGGGAATAGACCACGGGGCTGCTACGAGCAACTGAGACAGTTCCGCAACCCAAGGCTGGTTCTTCCAGAGTGGGGCTACGAACAGCACCCTGTGCACCTAGTCTCTGATCCTCCGGATCGTCTGTGGAATGAGAGCGATCGGGGGGAAGGCATAGAGGAGCTGGTTGGGCCAGTTGTGGGCCAAGGCGTCCCTGTCCTTTGAAAAATAGGTTGGGCAATGAGTGTTGTCTTTTGAGGCAAAAAGGTCGATTTCTGCCTTGCCGAAGACTTCCCAAATTTTCTGAACCGACTTGGGGTGGAGCGTCCATTCCTCTGAAGGGACATTGCTCCGAGATAGCATATATACTCCCTGGTTCAGTCTGCCCAGCACATGAGTTGCCCTTAGTGAGCGCAGATTTCTCGGTTTCTCAGTTTCATCCAGTACTGCAAAGGACGCATCCGAAGAACGCCCAACTGCAGTACTTAAGACGCGGAGGCCATGAGACCCAGCATCTTCTGAAATGCCTTGAGGGGGCGTGACGCTCCGGGTGTAACAGAGGCCGTGAGCTGCTGAATGGCTAGGGCATGGTCTGGCGCGATTCTGGTGAAAACCGCCCCCAGGAGCAAAATCCGTTGGCTGGGGGACAGAGCGCTTTTGGCAAGGTTGATCCTGAGCCCCAGGCATTCCAGGTGGCTGAGGATGAGGGACCTGTGGGACCTTAGCTCTTCCTCTGACTGTGCTAGAACAAGCCAGTTGTCGAGGTAGTTCAGAATGCGGATTCTCGTCTGCCTGAGAGGGGATAGAGCCGAGTCCATGCACTTCGTGAAAGTGCGAGGAGCTAGAGACAGTCCGAATGGAAGGACCATGTATTGATATGCAACCCCTTCGTAGGCGAATCTCAAGAATCGTCTGTGATGGGGGGCTATATGGATGTGGAAGTATGCATCTTTCAGATCCAGGGAGAAGAACCAGTCCCCTGGGCATATTTGCGAGAGAATCTGTTTCAGTGAAATCATTCTGAAACGCCGTTTCATAAGGGTGCAGTTCAGATGTCTGAGATCGAGGATGGGGCGGAGACCAGCATCCTTTTTGGGTACGAGGAAGTAGCGGCTGTAGAAACCCGGCTCGGTTTGATCTGGAGGAACCGGTTCTATGGCTCCTTTGTCCAGTAAGTTCCCCAAGTCCGTTCGCAGAACGTGTGAATTCGCGCTCTGCACTCGGATGGTGATCACCCCACGGAATCGCGGGGGTCTGCGAGCGAACTGGAGTGAATATCCTCGAGATATTATCCCCATTACCCAATCCGATACCCCGGGGATGGCCCGCCAGGCCTCGGCCCGTATGGCCAGGGGTTGAATGCATTGGGGAGGTATGCGGCCTTTCAGGGGCTTGAGTGGAAGAGGAAGGTTGCTCTTTTTCTGACAATGTTTGTGTTTTATGTAAGTGCCTGCTATAACAGCAGTGGGTTGTGCGGGCATTAGAACAGACCTGGAACAAAAACACATTTTCGCCAGCACCCAGAACAGAACGGGGTGTTTGGGTACACAAAAGAGCCTTCTTTGAAGGAGGTCCAACTGCAGCGAGACACGGACCCTTCCTCTTCCTTTCCTCAGTCTCAGGATGGTGCCTGAGGCGTAGGGTCCAGCGTGATCTTTGGCCGGGGTCCCTGATGCTGAGGGTGGGAGAAACATCTCCCGGAGCGAGAGAGTTGACGCGTCTCAGCTCCTGTTACCTTCTGAGCAGCAGGGGGCGTGGTCTTCACCGGCTGCTGAGTCGGCGCTGGCTTGGGGCGAGCCGACGCAGGTCTGGATCAGGGTCTCTTGGGCAGGAAGTGCTTCATGGCCTGCGAAGATTTCTGCGCTGCCGTGAAGCATTCTGCAAAACCCTCCGCCGCTGGTCCGAAGAGGCCGGCAGCGGAAATTGGAGCGTCGAGGGGCTTGGCCGCGCCCCGGTAGGAACCATTCGTACAGGCGGCTGTGAGCGGGTTCCTCCGGAGAGGACCACTCTAAGCCCAGCTCCTCCACAGCCTTAGTGAGGACCCGAAAAATCTTGGAATCCAAACCCGGCGCGGGTTAGCTGTGCTCTGTAGACGGCAGGGGAGCGGGGTCGAAAACCGAGCCTGACAGCTCCTCCCCATCTGAAGCCGCTAACGACATGCTGTCGTCTTCCTCGAATTCACTTCTGCCAAGCGAGACCATGCCACAGGCGGACGCTGGTCGGCCTGGGGAAAACAAACCGGCTAAATTTCTCTCTGTGGAGAAGGCGAGGCATGCCAAGGGGACGTGAGCTCGCACTTCCCCGAGTGCTTAGTTCCTCTACCCCGCTGCTTCGTCTCCGTAGAGTGAAGCGGGAAGGATCGGGAAGCAGATTCGCTCTCTGAAAAGAAAGCTATCCGCGAGCGCAGAGAGGAGAGACTCATGCCCTCGCAATGAGGGCATTCCGTCTCTCTGAGTGCGTCTTGAGCGTGGGAAACTCCCAAGCATGAGACGCACTCGCTGTGACCATCAGCGGCGTGCAGGGGTACCTCACACGAATGACAGGGACGGCGTGGTATTTGCATATTTGTTATTGCATTTGCAATAACGCCGCAGGAAATTTGCTCAGGAAATTTGCTCTGGAAATTGCTTTTTAGAGCTTTGCCGGATGGCGGCAGGGAAAAAGAACCAGTGCTGCTGAAATGCCAGCAAAATCGCTGAGCAGAGAGGTCCAGTCCGCTGCAATGCTTTTCCGACGGCGAAGCTATCAGTCCGAGTAGCGAGGTAGAAGTCGTCGCTGAAGGAGAAGAGATCTGAGGACCCTAAGGCGATATGTCTGCTTATATAGCCATAAGCCCTGCCCATTTTGGCGGGTGCCATCAGTCCGTGCAGCTTCGCTGCCATTGGCTCAAAGTTTTACTTTGCACGCACAAATGGCCATGCAGTATTCACTGCGTTATTGTAAAGCTTCAGTCATCGGAGAAAAATGAGTTTTCCCATAGCGTCATGCTACGCAGTGTGAGTGAAGTATCGATAGGGAACTGATAGTATTAACCAGTCAAACATTTTACGATCGGTTAACAGTTAAACGGTCAATATGAACATCCCTAGTATCTACAGTTTAGCGTATTGACGAAATGTTATATGCTCTCCTACTTCTAACTTGCTTTGGATAAAAGTGTCAGGGTGCCGGTCTGGTTAGCTGTTGTGTTTGTTTTGGTGTTCACCATGTGCTTGGTTATCATTGTTGCCCCGCCTCCTCGTTTCCTTGTTTGATGATTAGTACATGCACCTGTGTTCTCTCGTTATTTTCTCCTTATCTTTCCCTTGTGTTCTCTGTGTGTGATCTGTGCCAGATCGTCTTGTGCTTTCATGCCTACGCTTCTAGCTCCTTGGTCTGATTTAGGCTCTTGTTAACACTAGTCTTTAGTTTTACTTTTGCCTAGTCTATTGGTTTACTTTACGGTTTTATTTTCCTAGCTACTAGATTTTGTAGTACTTTAGTTTTCGCCCAAGTGGATTATTTTTCTTGGATATTTTTTCCTTGGATTTCTTTATTATTTTTGGATAGTTTGCTCATTTTTGGGGATCCTGCCATCTAGGTGGCCTTTTTGTTTTTTTTCTCACCTATCCCCAACTTTTGGACTTCCTTGTTTACCTCCCAGTGCCCTGGTCCCTTTTTGCTATCAGGCTCCTTGTTTCCAGAGCTCCTCACCAGTTGCCAGCTACTTCTCTGTCTGTGGCTCATACTGTTCCCCCAAGGAGGCTCCAGTTCACTTCCCGGCTACCTGTTCTTCACCATCGCTGTCTGGACCTCACCTCTGCCTGGCTGTGAAGGCAAACTTCCAGGCTCCTGTCTGCTTGCCTGTTCCCTGGTTTCCAGTTGCGGTGCAGAATTATTGGCCCAGATATCCCCCTGTGACTTTATTTCAATAAACTGAGTTTCCCTGCATACTGAGTCCTCCCCTTTTTGAAATCCTGACAAAAAGCGTCTGCCAAATGAATAAGTGTAAATGTAAATGCACTCTTAAATTAAATACAGTTTCTTCTGTACTTTTATTACATATGTTTTTAAGAATTACAAATAATCAATATTAAAAAATATTGTAAATCATATTGAATTTATCTTAATTTGTAGTGTTTGTATTAGAAATGTGTTGGAGATGAGCTAATTTAGTTACAATTCATATAAAAAATATGTATTAAAAAATTACCAGTAGCGTTTAAAATAATTGTCCAATGTTTTGTTGAGTATTTTCCTTGTTATCTAAAAATAGATACTTTTCTCCAATCATTATAAATGCATTTAAGCAGTTGTGTTGAAAAAGTTCCCATGCCTGCCCTGATGAAATCCAGCAGGCGCCCCGGTCAAGACGCACAATGATAATCAAAGACCACGTGAAGAAACAAATAAAGTGTGTTTTTGTCAATCTAGTGACACATTTCTCAAACACAGTTGGGCTCTGAGAACGATGGGCGAAACTATTAAGTGACAACAAGATTTTCATCAAGTGACTGAATATTTGTGCAACAACTTATGCTACAAGGTCAAGCTCATTAATGCTAGAGTCTGCTAGAGAGAGAGAAAGATTAAAAATCCTTCGAAGTGTATTGCTACAAAAAGACAAAAAAACAACAACATAAAGACAGCTGCCAGTAATGCAGAATCTCCCGAACGCAGCTTTCAGTCCTGTCTTTAATAGTGTCTCCTATTCCTTTTGTTGATTCTCTATCTGTCCCCGTTTCTATTTTTTCAGCTAAATTGATTTTTTAATTATGCATTGTTTTAGGGCTTGATTGACAGTGCTTGTTAATGAATCTTGGCCTAGATACTTGATTCAAGGATAAAACTCAACTTCCTCTTAGTAATTAAAGAGATACATGTAATACTTTGTTGGAAACATAATTAAATGTGATTAAGCTGTGCTCCCTGCTCGCCTCAGAAGTCGACGCTCGGTTGCCACTTTAGCGAACGGTTTTACACACATTTATGACTCGCGTAGTGCATGGCAGTCGATCATTAAACACATCTTTAGTGCATCTGCAGCTCAGTTGGTAAAGCATTGTGTTAGCGACACAAAGGTCATGGGTTTGATTCCCAGGAAACACACATACTAATAAAAAATGTATTGAATGCACTTTAACTCTGGTAGCACACATACATCTCGGAGACATCTATTTGACGTCTGCATTTACATCTGCAAAACGTATTCCAGATTTTACAGATGTACCTGTGCTATCTGGGAAGTTGCTCTGGATGAAATGTTCTGCGAAATGCATAAATATTAATATTATATATATGATGTTGTGTGCTAGTGTGTATCTGTGTTAAGCAAACAGAGGAAGTAGCTAAAGCTATTGATGCTAATTAATAACCAGGGAGCACTTTTCAATATTGAATGGTAAACATTTGGTCTTCGCAATCTGTGTGACATTAACCTTGGACTGCACCTTGAACCCTTATTATTTTCATATTAAGATATTTATGTTCTCAGACATGCTTTGCTAACCAAGTGTTGCTGTAAGCTGTTTTTGAACCGTATGGTTTGTCTTGCATTTCTTCTGATAAATATAATTCTATTCAAAAAAGAAAATGAAACGTATTCCCCACGTCCTAAAATGCAGATACGACTGAGCCGCAGGTATGATCATCCTATAGAAAGTGTCTCCTGCCTCATGTCTAATCTAAAGATTACCCCTATATCCCAAATTCATTCCATGCGGAGTAAAAGATGACACCTGGGCAATCTGTATATGTGTACAGGCCAACACCTGACGCTACACAACCCCACAGCTGTACAGTCCCTGACATACCACCATCATATGAGTGTATAACTGTCTGAGATGACATTTTCCATTGAAAGTCATACCCTACGTGACTATGACCACTTATTTTTCTGTTACAGTGAAATTGACATTTAACGTCACAATTACATGTTTGACTTCACATAACGCTTACACTTATAATAAATAACTCACCATGAAAAGCAATCAATTATGTTCAAATCTAAATTTATATTAACAGCCAGGGCTTTGTTTTTCCATGCAGTGCTGTTTACATTGCTCAATCACATTAGCGATTGATACGCTGTCGTTCGCACCCCTCCCTCTTCAGTAATAGCCAATCGCCTCCCAACCGCCTCTTTCATCAACATTACCTGCATGAATCAGCATCTAAACTAATGCTTTCATTACCATGTACCCATTAAATCAGCTAGGGGTGTAGTGCGAGCTGTTGTATTGTTTGTCTTGTATGGCGAACAGGGGTTAAACAACCAATTTACATTACACGGAGACAAACACCGTCTAGATAAGGCTTGCCCTTTAAGAGGCCCACACACCACTGGAGAGCAAATAACATTGCAGAAATGTACATATCACATATCCTGACATTAATTTTAAATGACAAAATAGGGCAAAGGATTTAACAACAGGCTTGTTTAATTGAGCTGAGAAAAAGTTGAAAAATTAATTTACAAAACAAAAAAGTTTGAGAATGTTTACTATTTTGCTGTCTAGCTACTGTTGTGCAGTGCAGGACATTTGATATGCACCACACATTTTGAACTCAGCATTTGGTTTTCTTGAAAATTAGTAAAAAGGTGTTATAGATTTATATTGGCATAGTAGCAAGTTTGTTAATTATTTTGTTGAGAAGTTTTTTTTTTACTTTATAAAACGGTAATTTCCAGTCCTTGGTTCTGATTGGTCAATAGCTGTGCTTGATCACAGTAAAACACAGCTATGACACCTTCACCTAATGATTTTGTGTCTCACCAAAGATAATAGATATTAACAAGATGCACCACTGTACAATGAATGGAGATGAATGGAACGCTCAATATGGCCGCTTTGAAAAAAAGGGTGATTTTAGCACTATTTAAGCATAGCAAACCAAAGTTGTTGATCCGGAATATGTGAATTCTGAAATTGCTGCCCAGAGGCATTGCAAACAAAACAAAGCTAAAGCTAAACGCAATGAAACAAAACGAAACTAAATGACACAAAACAAAACAAATGGTGATTTTGTTATGGTTATTCTAACCTGAAGGTAGGACGTCTTGCAAATAAGTTATAAGAAATGTAGTTTGGTTGACACTAAAATCAACTACTTGAAAATAGCAACCATTTTAGATTTTTTTGGGAGATCTGTTTTAAGAGATCAGAGACACACTTCGTGCTGAAGTCTTTCTTGGCTTTCTTTCTTGTTTTAAGCAGGTGGCCATTCAAAACTACATAGCTTCAGTGGTGCGTACTTAATTTGTTTTAAATACAAACAGTAATTGTGTTGTAGCTTATAGACAAGGTACAGTTTGATTACTAACTTAAAGGCGGGTTAACCGATTTCCGAATTACACTTTAAACAACTGAGTCAGGCCAAGCACCAAAACAACCTTGTAGCCAATCAGCAGTAAGGTGCACAGTGCACAGGACGCACATTTGCCGAGCGCTGACGAAAGCAAAAGATAGGGGTAGGGGTGTGTTTGTTTTGGTGATTTGAACATCAACAACGGCTAAGAGAAATCGGACACCCTGCCTTTAACGCTTTACAGCATTTTACATTTTTAAAAAATGTCAACTGTTTTTACACCAGACATGACGTGACGTCACAAAAAGAGGGAAGAGGGATCTTTTCCATGTTATTATCACACCAGGTGTGAAACGATATACAAGAAGCTACGATGGATTCTATAATAAAACAGTTGTTTTTTTAAATGTGCCGTATGCCTTCACCTCTGGTGTAGACACGGTGTTAAATGTTAAGAAATCTGCAAGTATGTTTTTTCTTTACATGCAGATCTCACTGAATGAATTTGTCGAGATGACCCTGAATTATGTTGACGCCAACCTGATCTCATAGCAAAACAAAAACTATTTGGCAAGATGGCAATTTCTTATTAAATATGTATGTTGTGAACTGAAGATGTGTAAAGAAGCATGCATGAAGTCAACCTAAAACACAACCACCACTTGGACAGATTTGCCCAAGATTGTAGGAAAATGTATTTGGACGAATTAGCCCCCAGTTTGCTAAAACATATATTGTCATGAGTTTTCCTTGATCATACATGTTCCGACATTAAGATAATTATTCTATTTGATTTGTATCAATTTAAGTATAACTAAATTTATTGCTGGAATAACTTGAATACTGAAAGGATGGCAAATTAATCCTGTCATATATTTAGGACATGCACAAAACAAACTCTGCAGATGGGAATAATGAAGGGGGCAAAGAGGATCATGGGGGTTTGGAAGCGGCAGCCATATTTTTACTTTACCCTTTCCCTTTTACTCACTGCTAACTCAGCTTTAACATTCCCCCATTGTCAGTGAGCTATTCATTGAGAGTCACTCACTATACATTAATTACTACTTCCTCCAGCGCATGCAGAGACTCCCCCATACGCCAGCTCGCACAAAGGCACACTTCCCCGCGCTGCTGTCATTCATGTGCGGGACCCCTCCAGGGCCCAGGCCCTCTGTTCTTTATAACCATAAGGATATATTCATTAGATAAGACAAAAGCTGATTTTCATGGCCTTCATGCGTGCTTTTCATTTTCATCCAGCTGAAAGTGGTCTAGCAGGTGTGCCCTCCTTCCAAGCAACATCTTAGGGACCAGAAACAGTGCACGTGTAAACTGTTGTCTTGACTCTCTTTAGTGTGAAAAGAGAAACAGACACAACAGCAGATCTAACCAAATGTTTGTGTTAGGCCGCCAACAGAAAGGCTGATGGGTAGAGTCGCTTAAAAAGGCTGCATTGTAATTCAACAACTTGCATACAACTTAATCCATGTAAACAAACTTTCATTCTGTTCAGGTTACTATTTTAACAGGAGGTTAAATTAATCTGTAAAATTCTAGAAAAAGGTTCTGAAAGGCTTTAGAGGGTTATTTCACTCAAAAATAAAATTGATGTCATCATTTACTCACATTCGAGTTGTTTCAAATCAGTATTAATTGCTTTGTTCTGATGAACACAGATAGAGATGTTTGAACGAATGCTTGTAACCAAACAGTTGTTGAAGCCCTTGACTACCATAATAGAAAATAACTTTATAAATTTTGTTGTTCTGTTGAACACATGAGAAGATATTATGAAGAATGCAGGACAGCAAACAGTTCTGGGGCACATTTTACAACCATTGTAATTTTTCCTATTATGGTAGTCAATGGGGTCAGAACTGTTTGGTTACAAGCATTCCAAATATCTTTCTTTGTGTTCAACCAAACAAAGACATTTATATAGGTTTTGTTACAACTAGAGAGTGAATAATTCATGACAGAGTTTTCAAAAGAAAATTATTTCTTCGTTCACTGACTCTTATGTCATTTCAAACATGTATGACTTAGTTTACTAGATTTTTTTAAAGAATGTTGGTAACCAAACAACATCGACCCCCATTGACTTCATTGTATGAACACCAAGACATTTCTCAAAATATCTTCTTTTGTGTTCCACAGAAGAAAGAGTCGTACAGGTTTTGAACATTGGTGTTCCTTTCCAACATATACAATCATGTAACATTACATGTCCAGTGTGAAACAGACAACAGTTGTTGTCATTCATCCTTTCCAGATAATTATAATTATCAAAAGGAATATATACTGTATATATCAGAAATAATATTTTCTCTTTAGTTTAGCTAAAAATGGAATTGGTAACAATTTTATCGTCTCATAAATAATTATAACTATACATTATAACTATGGCAACTATGTGAAGTTTATCATGTCTAAATCAATATCAATACCATCATTAGTCATCTGTAAAAGGACTCTTTTAAACACATAATAATTTTTAAAGTTAAGACAAGTCAAATCAACCTTATAAAATCATCTAAAATATTACTTTGGAGCACATTTTTAAATATTAGCAAAAAATGTATATTGTCCCAGCACCAGTTCTGGAGGGATAAGGGGGACCTGCCTCCCTCAGATTTGCCTTGTGCCCCTCCAAAAATTGCCTGCTCACATGTAAAGACGTCTTTTTTGTGTTATCTTTTAAATAATGATCTGTCAACTTAATCAGAAAAATGTGAAGATTATGCATGCAATGAACTATAATTATATTATTAGAAAAACAGTTGTTCCCCCAAAATATCTGACTTCCCCACAGTAAAATCACAGTTTTGAACCCCTTATCTCAACTCACTTAACTATATCAGGCAAGAATGATGAATTATGACAGTTAGTGTTTTTTTTCTCTTAGGGCATAAAAAATAAGATTTTAACTTATTTATTTATTTACACAAGAAATGGCTTTTTGAGTAGCTGTCCACTGTGGAGAGCTCTATGCATGAAAGGGTTATTCTTTCAGGATAATACATATCTGAATCCCCATCTCCACTGCAGCTCTTGAACATCATTTATACAAATGTCATTGTCTCTTGGGTATTTTGTCTGCAAAATATACTGTATGTCAAACCTGTGATGAGTGGAACAAAAATGTATTTATAAAATGGTCAGTTCTGGTCCTTGATTCTGATTGGCTGAGCCAAGTTCTAAGCCGTTATAATATACCCCGATTTATAATGGCTGACCACATTACATAGCCTAAATATCACTTCATTCACTTTATTTTATGAAACCTTGCTACGCATATGGAATAACTGTTTTATCAAAGCTTTGCGTCGTGCCACAACCCCCTTAGCTGTTATAAAATGCACTGTAACCCACTGCTTCGCGGGGCTTATTGCTTTAAATAACATTCTGTTTTCATCATTGTGATTATATAGATATGCCAAAATGTAATTTCCTGTTTTATGCCTTGATGATCTATGCATTTATTCCTTTATGCTGTATGAGTGTGTACACCTACGCATTTTTGTAAATCAGTTAAAATAATTGGGCTCTGTCCTGACAGTCATTGCATTTCAAAAAGTGGAACTTACCGAAACATTCCTGTTTTCACCGCTCCGATCAGTGAGTACATAACAGACAGGGAGATAAGCTGTCTCTATCTAGCCTGAACTATTTCAAGAAGTTGAAGCTGATAGCGCAGGAGGGGCAAGTTTACGCCATTAGGGCCGGCTTACCTTTTCAAACGTGCTCTGTTTAGCAACCCTCGAGTAGTCATTTGTGTTGAACTTGACTAGTTTCAACTGGACTTGTTTGCACACATGTGAAAGAGCCTGACATGGAAATGTCTGATCTTTTACCGCAAGGATTAGCTCTGTTTGTGTGTGGCATTTCAAATATAGTCGCTGCATGGGAATGAAAGACTGCTGAAAGGAATATATTCATGACCTATACATTCTTTATGCATTATATTATGTGCGAGTGGCAAATATATCTAGCCATCTATCTTATTTTATTTGCCATGTCTTGATAAAGTTTAGTGCGCTGACTCGCACATGTCTGTTAGTTGTGTGTTCACGTGTCGCACATCAAACTCTGCACTACTCACCTGGGACTCTCCACGGCACGCAAAGTTTTGGAAACGCTCCGTCGGAGCTTGTTCAGGACTGGCTTTTAAAAGATTCCACTGTGCGTTTGGGTTGAGCCAGAAGGGCGCACAGAGGTTAGCACTGTCGTGTTTGCTTTGATTTTTGTTTTATTAATAGGATTAGGTTTCTTGGCATCGGCTTGCAGACTTAGGCCCAACAAAACCACCTGAGCTGTCTGCCAGACAGCAATGCATTCTGCACCCAAGAAACTGGATAAGTGAGATCCCTCGCCGAACGAAACCTTCCTCCCTGCTGTTTTTCACAGGCTTAAATTAGAACTCATTTAATTCTATAAAGAAAAATGTGGAAGGGAATCTGAAGGAAAGAGGTGGACGTTTATTGGAAGTTTAGATCCTCTTAAAAACTGTTTTTGGAAGTTTTGATATTTGGTTCTATACCAGGGGCCTCCAAAATGTTCCATGTGAGACATGTTTACTCTTTTTTTAAGACCCATTCAATGTTTTTAAATAGGGGAAATAAAAGAGGAAACTAACAGATATTTATTCCTTTTAGTAATAAAATATATAATAAAGTTACCCAAAATACCAAAATACATTATGGTAAGGTATTGAAACCATTGTTTTTTGAAAACTGTTAATTTTTCATTAAATATATTTACAATTATATATTTTTAGGAATATTATATTGTATTTTAAGTACAAAACTTTATATATATTTACGTTTCTTTTTAATTTCAAAATATTTTTATGTTTTATTTTTTTCTTGAATGTTATTGTTTATAGAATACATTCTTTTCATATATTTTCATGATCTATTTTATATTTAGCCTTCATCATTTAAATCTTTTATGTCTTCCATTCCCAAGTACCAGGTGTGCTTGTCTAAAAGATTCAGCAACTGTTGTGTCAAATTGTGGAAGCAGCCCTTAAGTGTAGAGCAAAATATGAAAATTTTCACGGGGGCCTGGGGACAATTTATCTCCTCTTTGATTTTTTTTTCGTACTATCGAATGTGTTTTATTTCACGAGGAGCAATTACATTGGTTGACTAAATATTGATTTACTGTTGGCACATTAAAGAGGGAAAAATAATTGAAGAATGTATCTACAGGACATTCTACAGTGGTGATGAATTGGATCCAAGACACAGAAGCTGCAAATTTCACAGCCTCGCGATAGGAGGTTTGTGATGTGAGACATTCTTCCCATTACTCGGCTTTTGCCTTAAAATTACATGAGTCTGAGTCCTCGCAGCACCAGGAGTCTGCTCCATCTTAAACCACTGATCTTCTCTCTCATTTACTGTTAGCAAAAGGACTTGGGTAAAAGTTGTGCGGGTTTTTAAACACGGCCACTTTCCCTTTGTGTCTCTTTGTCTCAGATAATATGGATTTCTTTATATGTAGGTTAATGCTTTTGTATAATTGAAGTGATCGTTTGACAAATAAGAGGTAAATTAAAAATACCCTATATTTCAGAAATTCCTCCTTACTATAAAAAGAGCTTTTGTTGTAACCAAAGATGCTAAAATAACTTGTTTTCTAGTTCCTCTATACAAAAGAGTAATTTATAAAAGTATAGACATTAACAGCATTTACACAAAAAGCGGATGGATCAGGTAAAACATAGTCATATATTACCAAAATATGATTGTTTTTCTTTACTACTTTAAGATTATTTAAACATTGTAAGGAAATACATAAAATATAGAACAATAGTATAACATAGGCTAGTAAACAACTTATTATTGATACTTTGAACAAACGTTGTTCTTAAATTCATCTCCGACAGCCTGTTTGATATGTCGTTTTGATATTTTTCAGGTCTGAGGATGTAGAAAGAGAGAAAAGTATAGATTGACTGGATGTTTAAAAGGTGTCTGCACCTCTTGTGTTGATCTGAGGTCTGCTTGTTGTGATTACAGTTATTAACCCCAGTTTTATCATGCGTATCTGATCTCTGAGAAGAGTTCAGAGGAATATAGTGGTACTTTGTCCACCTGAACTATGAGCTCCATTGGCTCAAGTCACTAAAGCAATACTTAGTCAAATAAGCCTGTGCTGACAGTCTCACCACACTCCACTGAGAGCTTTGATTGCTTGGGATACATTCCTCCTCTAAGTACTCTGAAAGAGTATCATCATCACCATCATCACAGCCATCAGTGCAGCGGTCACAGCTGATTAACTCCAGGAGATTTCTCAAGCATGATGTGACCGTGTCACTGGGTTGACAGAGTTTGGCGTTTACTACAAGTTATATATTTATGCATGTGTGTGACAATAAGAAATTATGAATTAATAGACAAAGGATGGACGGATAGATAGATGAATGGATATGGTGGAAGGACAGACGATTGATTGATGGATAGAAGGATGGATGGATGGACAGACGGACAGACGATTGATTGGATGAATATAAAGGATGAAAACATGCAGAGAAATATAAGGCAAAATGAAGGAATATCAGAATGCAGAAATGAATTAATGAATTAATAAATGATTGAATTAAAGGTAACATGAGAATGCGGAAATGGATAAAAACGGAAATATTATGAATTAATAGACAAAGGATGGACGGATAGATAGATGAATGGATAGGGTGGAAGGGCAGATGATTGATTGATTGATTGATTGATTGATTGATTGATTGATTGATTGATTGATTGATTGATTGATTGATTGATTGATTGATTGATTGATGGATGGATGGATGGATGGATGGACGGCTGGCTGGTTGGATGAATATAAAGGATGAAAACATACAGAGAAATATAAGGCAAAATGAATGTATAACAGAATGCAGAAATGAATTCTGAATTAATAAATAATTGAATTAAAGATGACATGAGAATATGGAAATGAAAAAACGAAAATATTATGAATTAATAGACAAAGGATGGACGGATAGATAGATGAATGGATGGAAGAACATATGATTGATCGATTGATTGATGGATGGATGGATGGATGGATGGATGGATGGTTGAATATAAAGGATGAAAACATACAGAGAAATAAAAGGCAAAATGAATGAATAACAGAATGCAGAAATGAATGAACGAATGAACGAATGAATGAACGAAAGATGACATGAGAATATGGAAATGGAAAACGAAAAAATTATGAATTAATAGACGAAGGATGGACAGATAGATAGAAAAATGAATAGGGTGGAAGGACAGATAATTGATTGATGGATGGATGGACAGATGGATGGACGGCTGGCTGGATGGACCAAACAGAGGAATATGAGGCAAAATGAATGAATAGCCTAATAGAATGCAGAAATGAATGAAAGATGACATGAGAATATGGGAATGGAAAACTAAAAAAATATGAGTTAATAGACGAAGATGGACAGATAGATGGAGGAATGAATAGGGTGAAAGGACGGATGATTGATTGATTGATTGATTGATTGATTGATTGATTGATTGATTGATTGATTGATTGATTGATTGATTGATTGATTGATGGACGGACGGATGGCTGGCTGGATGGATGGACCAATGGAATGATGAATATAAAGGATGAAAAAAGAGGAATATAAGGCAAAATGAATGAATAAATAAATGAATGAAAGATAACATGAGAATATGGAAATGGAAAACTAAAAAAATATGAATTAATAGACGAAGGATGGACGGATATATAGGGTGGACGGATGGATGATTGATGGATGGATAAACAGATGGGCATATAGATTATGTTTTGACAGATAGATATCGGACGGATACAGTAGATGGATGGATGGATGGATGGATGGATGGATGGATGGATGGATGGATAATAGATTGATGAGTAGTTGGATGAATAGATGGACCGACAGAATAGATGAATACAGTAGATGAATGAATAGACGAAACAAATGAGTGAGTGAGTGAGTGAGTGAGTGAGTGAGTGAGTGAGTGAGTGAGTGAGTGAGTGAATGAATGAATGAATGAATGAATGATGGATGAGACATAAGGGTATGGAATACAAAATCTGAAGGTATCAAATGAATGTATAAATGATGGATAGACAGACTAAGTATAAATAGAAAAGAAAGATGTGAAAATGAGATCTGAATAAATGAAATGAGCCACAGTGTCATCACACCTGCAGGTCACGTCTCAAATGATCTGTTCTCATGAATATGCTGTTTCTTTACCTCTGAACTTCAGCACACTCCAGTCACAACATCGTCCTGCTCCTAACAATTCAATAACAGCAGTTGTTTTGTCATGTTTTCTACCCCTACTTCTATTCCGCACACCAACCCCCCCCCCCCCCCCCCCCCCCCCCCCCCCATACAAGGTTGCAACACATTTTCTCAGTGGGGAACCTCTTAATTTTTTATAATTTTTCCCCCTTTGGTCCACCCCTGCACTCCCGTTTATCTGTAATAGAGCAATTTCCTGGTGAGATGGGCACATGTGACAGTTCTCTGTGCAGCCTCCAAACACCAGGGGTCGGGAAAATTAATAAACATATCTGGCAATCGAGAAGGCTCCAGAGGGGATGGGATGGCACTGTTTGCAAACGGCCGCATCTCCTAAGGAAGCAGAAATTATTCAATGATTCAATTAGCGGGAGAGCGAATGGAGTGCTCATGCTGATGGGAGTGATAATTGATAAACATTTTAATCCAGCACTGAAACAAGTCCAGAATCAGCTGTGATGGGGGTGTATGCCATACTGAAAGAGCTGGGAAACAGATTTACATAGCAATATCAGATACAGAGGACTGTCATTTCCACTAGTTGCATATTTGGTTCAGTTGGTGCTTTCAGCTTCTGGGATGTCTCTGCAAAAAATGGCATTTTAAAGAAACAGTTCACT